>NC_133389.1:118015472-118240472 GCF_047511655.1 Castor canadensis | reverse complement strand
AAAACTGTAGACTTTCTGAATTATTTCTCCTCAAGCTACCCAAGAGGTATATAAAGAGAATATGAGAATACAGCAACAGGAAAGTACACAGCTCTAGGAGTGCATTTTAAAATGAACTTCATCTATTATTACATTATATAGATATAAATTTCCTTAGTCTTTGTAGGCAGGATAAGAAGTTATATCTCATAATCATGTAAAATTTAAACTTTTAAAAGTACATTTTATGAGAGGTGATTTAGAAAACTAAGTAATAACTAAGTATACTTTATTAATCTAGTAGCTTTATATCATTTATGGATATACCTAAGAGCTATTTGATCACTTAGCCAATTTCACTGTTAGGAATATTAAGCAGAGGTACATTTAGTAAAAAGGATCTTTGTTAAGTATTGTGGCTAAATATATAATTATTTTACCAATTTCCTTTTTTGCTTTAAGAACGTGAAGTTGATATGACAATCCCACAATAAAACTTACTCCCTTGAAACTTGATAATTTACTTTGAATTGATGTGAAGGCAATTAAATTATTTAGTTCTCTCAATGCTTCTTGGTTATAAAAAATGTAAATTCTGGCTCCCACCAATTTTAAATAGTTTCTGCATATTATATCAACAAATCTATATGCTCCTAACATAAAGTGTACATCACAAGGAGATCTGTTAATTTTATTCATTTAGATTAATATTTACGTGTCATTTGTACGTAGGCAATCAGTAAAGAAGGAATGAATGAAAACGGTACCTTCAAGTCAATTTATGATATCACAAGCCATTCCAGTAACAAATGTTAAAGTCATAAAATGAAAGAATCAGTAATAACTAGGGAAAAATTATCTGCAAATCTTTAGCTAAGAAACAACTATTTTCTTATTTTTTTAGTTAAATGCTATCTTTGGACATTTGTTTCTCATAATTAAACAGCAAATGCTGTATTTTACATGGAGAAACACTGATATCTTGTGAAGAGAACAGATTAATGTAATGTTTTGCTACCTTTGACCTTGTATCCTTGAGTCTCTTGATTCTATGTCACCAAACATAGCACTGTAATAGAGTTGAGGTCCAGCTAATAGTGTGTGCTATTCTGACTGTCATGCTCCATCATTGTAACTTACTGCATGAGGTCCCCAAAGTAGCCTTGTGTGCACATGGACACATGCTCGCACATGAGTGTCTACACACACACACACACACACACACACTTTCCACTGACAGAGTAAAAGAGTAATCAGAAAATACTTTTAAATATAAGTTCTTTATTTGACTCAAAAAATGAATCAACTTGTTCCATGAATAAGTTCTAAAATGTTATGATTCAAAGCATACTTAAATCTACTTCCTTTATGAAGGTCATCAGAAAGAGATAGTCACAAAACATTCAAGTCCTTTCATTTTTTTCATTGTGGTAAAGTTTTCTCAATTTATATTTCAGTGATCTTTTCAATCTATAAACATTAAGATTAATAAAATAGGAAAGTATAATGTTTTTCTTTCTTGAAATTGTTTTCCCTTAGATGACTGTTAAAAACAAAAACAACTTAGAAAAATATTGTTACTTACACACCAAATATATCAAGTTTTTATGTCTACTTCCTTGTTCCTGTAGAGGATCAGGTACATATGTAAAGGAAAACATGCATAAGCACATGTATGCCTGTGAGGTAAAAGAGAGAGAAAGAGAGACAGAGAGAAAGAGAGAGAGAGAGAAAGATACAGACAGAGAAAGAGAGAGAGAGAGAGAGAGAGAGAGAGAGAGAGAGAGAGAGAGAATTCTCCTTCCAACTAATAGGAATACTGTATGAATATTAAGCACTTGAACATTGCCCCAAATCTATTACCTAACTCTTCAACCTTTAAGAAGGTATTAAGATTCCTTAAGAATGCTGCAGTTTTCCAGTGAGACTGTTGTTTAAATTTTATCGTTTTTACATTTACTTACATGTGTATACATTATTCTATTGAGTCTTAATACAAATGAAGAAGAAGCAGCTACAACTGTTTCTAAGTGAAAGGAATACCAAGAAGTTTGTCTGCTCCTATATTGCAGATTCTTAGACCATCCTGGAATTTTAAGCTCACACCTCTGCCCTTCCCAGTTCTCTCATTTCCTTCCCCACTCCTTTCCCTTCTCCTTCCTGTTCTCCTTTCTCCACCTTCACTTTAGGTTCAGTCCATTGGATTTTATAGGGAATTTCTACTACCAGTCACTACACCATCTTTTTCTAAATACATTTGAATGTAATTTTTAACCAGACAATTCTAGCTCCAAATATTATCCCAGATGATTGGGTATGATAGGTCTAGCACATTTCTTCTAGTGAGAAACAAAAAATAATAACAGAATTGACATTGATTCTAATTGAATTGATTTTAAAGGCATAACAAATGGTTCAGTTTTGTAAAGAAAAGCAAGAGCAGTTCAATCTTTGTTACTTGATATATATGATTAAATGCACAAGGAAATTCAAAGGAAAAGTCTTATCTCACTGTACCAGTTTATTAAGCCAAATGTTATTTAAAAATAGCAAGTTATTTAAGCAAATATTTCTGTATATACATTGTATAGATTTAAACATAACTTGTAATCAATTTTTCTCATGTCAGCATTTAAATTACATTTTATGAAATTAAAAATACATATTATTTTATATTTCTTACACTTGGAATTTTACACATTGAAGTATCAAGTTAGAGACATGACACTTATCTGCATAAATTAGATGCTAGGTATAAAAATTAGTTTTAAAATATATATACAAAATGTCTTATCAGTAGGCTTCGATGTTCTTCTTAATGTGGTCTACACACATATATATGAGGCCATCTCACAGATCAATATATATGTAAACAAGATACCAGATCCCAAATGCAATTAGAACATCGGATTGAAAATTTCTTATTCTACAATTAAAGCAAAGGCTTAAAAGAAAAACAGCACATTTCCAATTAGATCAACTAAATGCAAGTTAGTTAGTTACTACCATGTCCCATTTCTAAAATAGTAGCTTTCGTTGGCACTCTTTAGGAAGTAAATATTTACCCAGAGAAATGTAATTTCCTTTTCATTTATTTAGAAACTGCATGAGCTGGTCTCTGCTTTCTAATTTTCTTTTTACTATTTAAAGTGATAGATTTCTCATTTTCTTCATTTTGATATTAGAATTGCACAGGTGAACTTGTATATATTTGAAAGGGATGAACATTTTCTTGTCCTTTTTAATTAGCAACTTTCTTTTTATTTCCATGTGTTTTCTTTAATTAAAAAAATAAAGCTTGGTATAACATTGATGCTTGTTTCCAAAATTATTTTGAATAATATCTGCTGATGAGAAGTATGTGAAAAACTTTCATGCCGGTAAATGTGATTACTAATAATTTCATCATGTTTTCTATGACTACAATTCATTTATTTTTAATTTATTTTTATAATGAACTGCTTCAGTAAAATGACAAATGATTCCATTAGTTAAGAAACTAAAATGTCAATTTCCATGAGGTCTGTGGTGACTAATTTGCTGAGTTGAGGTTTTTGTTTTCGTTATGATAATAATATTTGGCTATGGTCTGTGAGCAAAATTTATGAGGTCTTAAATATTAATCTTTTGATTTACTGAAACAAGGTAATTTTCTACTTTAAAAATGTTTGCAGTTTCTCTTTTAGGGTCTTGGATACACAAGTTTTAGTCATAAACTTCTGAAACATTGTCATCCAAAAAATAATGCTCACTTGTTCCCTGTGATCAAAACAATTTTTTCACTAATGATTGCAAATATCAGCTCATTTCTAGAACACTTTCCAATGCAAGCATTACTCAGTTGTCAGTAAAAGGGATTACATCAGCATTCAGGGAGAAAAAATGTTCTATTCCTTCTAACTCCATAGTCTATGTTCAATCAGCCTGGAGCTAATGGAAGCCCTCCAGTGCTGAGAAATAAACAAACACAGTTCGGCAAATAGTCCAAAATCAAATCTAGTATATAAGGTGGACAATACATAGTTAGTTCCATTACTGAATCCTCCCTGGGGATCTGGAGCAGCTTCCGAGGCCTTCTCATTATACACCAGCACCATCTGTAGCCAGTCTGAACCTGATTTGGGAATGTATAAAGTACATGAAAAAAATAGACTCAGAATTGGGAGTCAAGGAATCCTATTTCAAGTTTAAATTTTGTTTGTGAAAGATCATTTGGTTTTAGATTCAGCAAACAGTAGGCCTCATCACTCACAATGAGGAATGCATGTAGCAAGGATTACTTCAGATCAGGGAGATTGAAGGTAATTGCTACTTTCTATGGGGATATATCTAGCTAGAGTATAGCTCAAGAGAGTTGCAACATGGTCCCATTAGCCACAGAGCTTCTATTCCACTTAAAATGGCAAGCACCCTTTCCTTGTGGCATTTGTTTAGATGTTGTTATGGTTGCTGTTGTACTGTGCAATGTTTAATTCTAAAACATAAATGAAAAAGAAGCCAATGGCATTGGTATCCTTAAACTGCAGCTACACTGTGTGTGTGTGTGTGTGTGTGTGTGTGTGAATTTTCAAAGAGGCTCTAATTCAAAAATGAAGTAACTCCCCCCCCCCCAAATTATTACTAATAGGAAGTGATGATGTTGGTTACATCTATTTGGGAACTAAAAATCAGGCATATTATTAGTAACCTGGAAATATGTTGCAAGATTATGTGAAGTATTTGAATATATTTCTCCAAGATATCCCATCTTCCAATAATCACTTATCAATGTTACCTATTATCATTTTTTTCTCCTACCTCCATTCCCCAATGAACCCCCACCTTCATCCAGTATCAGTATATGTCTGGAAATCCAGATACATTCTATTTGAATCACATTCAGACAGATCTACAAATGGTTGTGAGCATCTTTTGAATACCATGAAAAGTCAAAATGTGTGTATATGCAACTCTGGTATATATATATATATATATATATATATATATCAGAAGTTTATATGTATATATACACAAAATTGAGAGAAAGAGAGCACTGCATACAAAGTATCTAGGGATTCATAGGCATGGTAGTTCATATTTATTCTAGGGACTTAAAGATGGCACTCTGAGTATTGTCAGCTTCTTGCCCAAGCAGAGACACCCCCTCCATGTAAAAATATTAAAAAATAGCTCCCAACCTAGTAAAGCCCCACTCCCCAGATTGTACCCCACCCTACTTTCCCCACAACACAGGTGGTCATTACTGGTAAATCCTTATTCTGGTACTTATTTTCCTTTAAGGTATTTCCAATATTGCTAAAGTAGACATCCTTTAAGTTACTATATGTGGTTGCCAGAGCACTGACGGTGTAGCATTACAATTTGTTCTTTAAGATTTTATCTGACTGGATGTGGTGGTATATGCCTCTAATTCCAGCCCTGTGAGTGGCCATGGCAGGAAGATTGTGAGTTCTAGGCCAACTGGACATACATAGTGAGACCCTGTCTCAAAAAATAAATAAAAATTTAAAAAAAGATTTCATACAGTAGTTTCTGATTATGGATTGTAACTCCTATCCTACTACCAATAACAATGTACTTGAGTAGCTTCTCTGAAAAAAAAATAGTTATCATTTACAGAGCAGTCTTTTTGCCAAATACTGAGCTAAGTATACTTTAGATGAAGCATAGTTAATCCTGATAACAAAAGTACAAAGTATAAATTACTGTTTTTACTATTTTATATAAGAGGAAACTGGGGTTCAGAAAATTTAAGCGATATGCCCACTAAACAGGTAAGTGTCAGTGATGGGACTTGAACCTATCTTTGTACATGGCAGAGATTACCATAAATACACCAGTGCTCATTTCCTCTTCTCCTGGACACATGAGCTATATTTTCCAGCTTCCCTTACAGTAGGATATTTCCTTGTAACTGAGTTCTGGTCAAAGAAATATGAGGGACAGTGATGTTCACATCTTAATTTCCCAGCTTATTAAAACCTCCCTTCTGGAACTGAAGTAGAAAGGAGAAAAATAGAGATGAACCAATTTGGGTTATAATACATAAATACATGGAAATGTCACATGGAAACTTCCTGTATAGCTATCTTAAACAAACAAAAAATGTCTTTTTTTTTTTGTACAAAATTTGAGAACAAGAGGGCAAAACAGTCCCCATCTGAAGGCTTAATACCAGTAGGAGGGGAGAAGAGGTGGGGAAAGTGTGTAGGAGGGTTAATATGGAGGAAATGCTGTGTACACATGTATGTAAATGGAAAAATGATACCTGTTTGAAACTATTCCAGGAATGGGGATAAAAGAGGATAAAGGAGAATGATGCAGGGGATGAATTTAACTATGATATATCTGATATATGATAAGAACTTTGATAAATGTGACAATGCACCCACAAAACAACAATAAAAAAAATTTCAAGAAGAGACATAAAGACTCAGTGTCACACAAGGGAGTCATTGCTCTGATAAGCACATTCAAAAAATGAAAACCTGGCAGGGTTACAATGATAGGGAATGGTAGGGTGTATTAAATGAAAAAAAAAAACTGTTCAAAAAAAGAAGGCTTTTCCCTACTTCTACCGGCTGGGTGTCTTGCTGCTTTGCGAAAATGAAAGTCTTCATCAACTGGATCCCTGAATAACTGCATGGAATGGAGCATAGAACCCCATCCACTTACTTTGTCAACTGATGTGGAACTAATTCAGCCTGTTTAAAAAAAAATTCATAGCATGATATGACTGTAATTAACACAATGTCCCCCTCAAAAGTATGTTCTCTGTCTTTATTATATTATACTCACATAAGAACAGCCAGAAAACGTCAGTTTCCAAAGTCACAGAGGAACTTTTGAAAATTTTCACAAGTATGTTGCCGCAACTTTGTATTAAATGATCTAAGCTTTAATAATTTGAGTGCATTAAGTAGAATATTGTAAATTTTAAGGCTGTTAGTTAATATATTTTTCTATTTTCCAAAACTGTATAAAAATGACATAGGCAGCATAGCTTCATCATGGGATTCAATCTGTTAAGAATTGCTTTTTATTAAATTTTAATTGTTTAATGAAATGGAAATGTTAATTATCCTGATTTTATCATTATACATTGTATACATGTATTAAATTATCATACTATATCCATAAATATGTATAATTATATGTATTGATTAACATTTTTTAAATCAAGTAATAATTTAAATATCAAGAAGTAAAAATAGTTTAAAAACCAATTCAATAAAACCTCAAAGTTCCCTGTAAACAATGAGTACTGTTATTTCAGTCGTTATTTTATCTAACACTAGATATGCTAAACTGTGTTCTCATTGAAAAATTACATTTGAAGTGAACTAAAAACAAGAGCAATATGGCAAACAAGTTTAAATCAAAATCCAATAAAATAAAAATCAAAAGACTTGCTAAATTAAAAAAATATAATCAAAACAGCTGCCTTTTGATAGTTTCTAAAAAAGTAGCCACTATACTTTGCACCACTCTTTAATTGACACATTTTAGAACTGAACTAAATCTTGTTATCCTACATAATCAATCACATTTTTTTTAAAGGTAGTGTTTTACCAAAACCCTCTGCATGTTGGGAGCCATAAAATATGAAAATTTCTTAAAGTGTTGTCTTCTCTTACATTGATTAGCAACAATCATGACACATAATGTCTTTACCTCATAGTGTATTGAGGACTTTTTAGTATATATATGTGTGTTTCAATCTGCACATGTCCATATTTAAGGTATATACTACCTTGTTTTCAACCTTGTTTTCATGTATTCATATTTAAGGTATCATATATCATAAGGTATCATATACTATGATACCTTAAATATGAATACATGAAAACAAGGTAGTATAATACATGGTCATGATAAAAAGGTTTGAAATCAGGCACTGGGGTAAACACTTTCTGCCTATGCTTGAGGCCCTGGGTTTCAGCCCCAGAACCACATGCAAAAGAAAGTTTTGAATGCAGACAGTTTTATCTTTATGTCTTATCTTCCACATTTATAAATCATGTGACTTTGAGAGATTCAAATCTCTTGGCTTCATTTTTCTCATCTGTAAAATATGGACATTAATTATTTCTCCCTCAAAGACTGGCATGAGACAGAGAAGGCCATAAGGAAAAGCCGATCAACTGACATATGAGTGTTCAATTAATCTTAGTTTTAAATGCTGTAATTTTTGGCCCTAAATTTTGTGATCATTTTTATTTAAAATAATCTTTTGATTATAAAATCTGTAAGACATTAAGTATTTCAGCTCGAAAATGTGTGAATTTTTATGTAAGTATCTATGGTGTCTTAGTAAGAAGACATATTATGAATGAAAATTGTGTTTCACAGATTATTTCCAAAAGATTTGGAGTTTTTATTTCAGATTCCAGGAAGTAGATATTTAATGGCTAATATTTAAATGACAGGAAAGAAATTTTTCATTTGGGGTCAAAAGCTTTCTCCTTTTGTTAATGTAATAAAGTCAAAGGATTGCAGAACCTCACACTTCTAGTTTAATCTCATCCCAAATGATGATGAAATAGAATATTCATCAGTTCTCTCTTCACTGAGAGAAGACAATGAGATAGGAAATAATGTCTCTAATCTTTATTTGGACATTTATTGCATTTGTCCTTCTCTATTTTTGTCTAAGAGCTAAAATTTTCAGTTCTCAGTCTTCTACTTATCTCTGGTAGTCAGCTTTGTGTCACCATAATGAAATAACTCAGATAATTAACTCATGAAGAGAAACGTTCATTTTAGTTCACAGTTTGGAGTGTCCATTCCATGAAAAGCAGGTATCATGACAACAGTGTGTAACAGAGCAGAACAACTCAGGTAATTTTGACCAATGGAGGAAAAAACAGTGATTTGGGCCTGGGATCCTACTCTCCCCTTCAAAGGTACACCTGCAATGAGCTGAAGACCTCCTGCTAGGCCACACCTCTTATGTTCCACTACATTCTAGCAGTATCACCTAGGAGCCAGCCTTTAACACATAGGCCTTTGGAGAACATTAAACATCCAAACTATAGAAATGTCTCAATATTTACTTGTTTTCTTTTCAGATGTGCTATCTGCTTAATTTCTTCTCTTTCAGTATCTCATCACACTTCTTGAATTCTTTCTGTAAACATGTTGAAGTTATAGAGAAGGTAGATTTAAGGGACATCACTAGATTTTATGTATCAACTGTAGGAGTTTTCTGATTACAAAATCCTCCCTTCCCACATAACTCCACTGGCACTTGAAGAAAGTTTTTTAAAGAAAGCAAGTCTAAGATTGGGGTACAGCTCAGTGGTAGAGTGCTTGCCCGTGGACTTGACCCTATCACTGCAAAAGAAAAAAGATGAAAATGAAAAGAAAAAACAAAAGGAAAGAAAGAAAAGGAAGGAAGGAAGGAAGGAAGGGAGAAAGAAATGCTCATAGGATAATCCTGAAACTAACTTTAGCTTCTGTCCATCCAATTGTTTTCCCACAGCCAAATATAACTATCCTTTCCCCACTAAACTCATTCTCTTCTTAAAATGGCCCTATTTTCTGTGCCCTATTTCTGTTGATGGCATCATCATCTTTTCATTAGTTGGAAATAGACTCTTTAGTCATTCTTGACTCCCTCCTCTTTTCCAAGCTCTAAAACCAGTCACACTGAGCTCTGAATGACCTTCATAACCAGCTTCTTTCTCTGCATTTCCATCTCCATAGCTTCTTCTGTAGTTGAGACTTCTCTCAGCTCTAGCCTAATGCATGAGCTCCATATTTATTAGTCTCCACTCACTTTCTACCCATCCAGGCCCCACTCCATTCTCTATTCTCTCATCATAGTTCTCTTTCTAAAGCATTGTTGTGTACTGATATTCCCCTACTTCAAACCCTAACATAATTTATTAAGATATCAATATGTTTTGTTCTCACTATATTTTCTTTTCTTCCAAGAAAAATCTTTCTAAGCTGTTAGACAGACTTGGGTTTTCTTGAACAGGTGAAGTTGAAAGCAAGGTAGAAAGCAGGAACTGCTTGCAGAAAACTGTATTTGTTACTTTTGTTTCCCATAGCTTGAGCACATTAACAGAATTATTCTCCAGGGATGTAGAAGGAGAGCTTTGAGCAATGGAAGTGTCAAACACAATTCTGAACACTAGAAGATTTTTCTCCTGCAAAGCTTTATTTCCTGGGGGATTTAGGGGTGGCTCCATGCCCAAATGATGCTGGCAATGGAATCAATGGTGGACTTGGTGTCACAGGGAGCATGCATCAGTACTTTAGGACAGAATCTCTATTGCAAGTGGGGTTCTTTGGAAACAGAAATGAAACAGATTTTGACATCCAATGTATTTATTGGGGATCAACACATACTAAAAAGAAGAGGAAGGAGGAGGCAGGATTGGGTACTGAAAGCAGCTTAACTACAGTGCAGGCTAGACAAGACTGTGGCCAATCCAACACAGGCCTCTGGGATGAAAACTGTCTATCTATGTAGTCTTGCATCACAGGCTGCTCTGGAAAGGGTGCCACCTCAGGTGTGGAGGTTCTTTGCGAACTGAAACTGACCCTAAAGGGAGCTGGAGGCTGTTTGGTGAACCAACCCTTTAAAGCTGATCAGTAAGTCCTTCTGTGAAGAGGAATTTGGATAGGCATCTCAGTGTCTCCTACAATGTAGATACGATCATTGAAGTTTGACCAGAGGTAGTGCCTTCTCACTATAACCTGTCAGATAGGGGCAACTTTGCTGAGATTCCTTCTCCCTTTGAATTAACTCCAAAATATAATTAAGTATAAAAGACTATTGCTGCTAAGAGTGAGTCTATCTTATCTCACTGTCTTGGAGCATCACAGATGGAATCAAGACAAGGTGAAAACACTCAGGAGCTAAAATCCAGTCTCAGTGTAGCTGGAAGCATGGTAAACCTTGCAAAGTCATCAATGGCCACATTAAGTGCCCACTCCTAGACATACATGAGCATTTCTAAATTTTCAAAGTTACTGAGGAAAGATAAGCCTGAAAAACAAATTAGGCATCCCGAATCCAATTTAAACATTATGTATGGGAAAATCCGTAGTAGTTGGACTATAGTATTTAAATTTTTGCAAGTTTGCTTTCCCAACTACATTATAAATTTCACAAGACTGAAAACATTGCTTATTTGCTCATTAGACACTAAGCACACATGCCAATGAGTTACAAGGGCTTACTTTATACATTTATATTTGAAGTCTCAAATTCTCACAATTTATTAATATATTTAGGATGCATACTTTCTTTTACTCTTTATAGAAGCAAAGTTGGTTATTTGAAAGGATCTTAATTTTATAAACATGAGCATACATTTATAATGTAGATTAAGATGTAAATGTGTTTTATGGTAATGATAATTGTCTAATAAGATCCTTCTACACCTCAGTGTGTATTGGGGGAGAATGTGAACAGAGATATGTGCTTGGTAATGTGTATGTGAGAAAGATACAATACATAGTTATGTAAATGTGAACTCTACCTCAAAAGCCTACTCTTGAAACAAAAAATGCTTTGAAAACCTCAGTCAGATTTTATTAAATAAAGATCAAGTAGTTTAATGTCAATAAATTAATTGTTGCTGTGTCAGGCATCAATCATACAAAATAAATAAGGAGGAAGGGAATGAAATAAACTTCTAATCCTATATAAGTGACATTTGTAATTGTGCTTTCACTTACATCTTTCCATTTGAACAGTTAGTATGTACGTCATCAATAATCCTCATTTTACATATGAGGAAACTTATACCAGATGCTTACTTTTAAGATAAAAGTATGATTCTGAATCTGTGATGATTTATTCAACATCCTGTGTCATAAGTTAGCATGACCTATTTGTTCTTTCATTCACACTAGCTACTACTACCAGTTGAAAAAATTTTTAAATAGTTATGTATAAAATAGCATTCATTCAGTCAGTCTGCACAAATTCTGTGAGGCCAAGGGCCAAGGGCTCTATGTGATATAGATATAAAGATAAAATAGACCAGATTCTTTTCCTGAGAATGACTATAGGCTTTGCATATGATCCTAGGGAGGATGGAAGGATTGAACATTCTAGGAGGCACTCTTCAGTTAAATCTGTAAGTAAAAAATATCTATGAAGATAATTCAAAGGAGAGGAATTAGGGTGAAGCAAATGTTTCATTTATCCTCAGAAAGTATGTGAGAGCAAGTCTTTAGGTATATAACATTTAGAATAAAAGGTAAGGGAAGCCATGCTCTTGAGGATGACATCTGTACTACTGCAAAGTTTATTCTGCACACAATGAGGTTCATTAAAAGATTTTAAGCTGGAGAGTCAGAATGTTGTAACCAGCATATTACTGTGCAGTGATTTGAAAACTACTTTTATTAGGGAATATGAGTAGCATTGAGGAAAAAGTTAAGCCAGTGAAAATAGTCAAGGGCAGACATATGGTTCATTAGCATTCTGTAAGCAGAGAGGGAAGTTGGCTGGATAGTTTCACAGTTCTTTAAGAAATAGACTCATTTAGATTTCATGAAAGATTTCAAGTCAGAAAACTTGGTGAATGTGGGACAAAATTCTTTTTTTCCTCTGGGACAGTAGAAAAACAAACAGGATTTATTAGTGGAAGAATTGAAAGTTGAGCAAGTCCATTTTGGATTTATCTGTCAATGAGAAGGCTAGATCACCTGCTATGCAGGAGAAAAATTGCTTAGTGTGACAGAGGTTGGCATAGCCACTGTGTGAGATGAAATGGAGCATTCAGAAAGTTCTCCGGTATTGTAGGCTTCTCTGTAGGTCCTTGTAATACACTACAGTACAGTCTCATACTAGTCAATGTAACTCTTCTCCAACAGCTCCCACCATCAGGATACCTGAGCCCAAACATGAATGGCTATATGGATCCAGATCTAAGGTGTTGAGGGGAACTTTGAGAGAGTGGGAATTGAAATAATTTTCCAAGAGTTGTGGGCTGAGCACAGAAAAAAGCATGGAGGTTTGGAGCTGAGACTGGAGGTCTGGATGAGCTAGAAGATTGGAGGTAGTAGGGTATAGACTTGAAGAAGCAGAATGAGAGGATGTCATGTCATAGAAAGCATATTGCAATGTACACTATCTGCATCCTGTAATATTTTTTGTGCAAGGTCTAGTAAGCCTATTCAGCATTTGATTATTATATGTAATAGATTTTAGAGGGAGAGAACTTTAGAAATCATTTGTTCTCTTCCTTTCATTTTATACATGATGAAAGTACATCTTAGAAATCAGGCAGTTAGTTGAGAATGAAACACTGACTTTGGCAGTAGCCATCAAAACAGCCAAAATATTAACACAGATTTCTCAAACACTTGATAAATGTGTACCACAATAATAAGATCTGATTGATATATAGAGTATATTCCTAAGGAATTGGAAATCTAATGTCCCATTAAGAATTTAAATTGTCTCGTAAATTAAGTAATTATTAACATGACATTTTGAAAAAGCAGGAATTCAAACTACCTTTAATGTGAATAAGGATTGAACAGTTGCCATTTTTTTCTTGTGGAATCAAATTTCTATCATTAAATCAATAAAGAATGTCTTAATTTTTATGTTCAAATTCCTTGAATTATAGTCTCTATGAATAATGTTCTCTGGAAATAAAATAAATAAGCTGGAAAATTATTTCATATTATATTTTCTGTGCACAATACTATAAACAGTGTTCATTTTTTTGTTAGCATTTTCTGCTAACTACCAATTTCTTGTCAGACTAAAATTGAAAGTGTATACAAAAATCCTCCATTTTTCTCTCAACAATTATTTTTGTTTTCTTCATCTTTGGCTAAATGACCTCTAGCAATTGCATCATTTTATTAGAGGCATTCAGGAGCTTTAAAGAAAAAAAAAAGCAAATATTTTATTAAGTTAATTTAAAAAGAAATATTTGAACATGAAAATCTGCATAGTATAAATATTTTATATGCTAAATAACAATGAAAATGCATATTTGGTTTTATTTTCACATGTATGGGAGAAAACCATTCTGGTTCTCCTAGAATATTCCAAATAGCATAGATTGAATAATTTTGCTGTACTACATTTTAAAACTTGTTTATATAACTACTTTTTACTATTTTTAAACTACAATAATAATTATATTTCTCACATATCCCCTTGAACATTCACATACCACAAAGATATATAAACAAAGTAATGTAGAATTCACATAACCACTACAACCAAATTGGAAAGAACCCAATGTGAGACAGATTAAGATTTCTGTATGAAATGTGAGACTGAGATCTTTACCAGCACATTCACTTAGTGTGCATATTGCACTATGTAAATAGGCCAGGGAAGCTCCCCCGCCCCTACATTGGCTACTCATGGGAATGAATTAAGTCTCTAAGAGTAATATCCTTTCAGCTGGGCTCTCAGAGCAGTGTTTAGAACTGTCACAGATGCCTTAAAAGCCAAAGTAATTTAATTTAGAGTCTCAGGATTTTTGACTCTTACAAAATCAAGTCTCCCCTAAGAGGATCATCAGATTGAAATCATTTCTGAAACTATTACTTTTTAAATTGTTTTGTAAATTTTGGTACAAACTTCTTCCATAAGACCTAGAATGGTTATGAATAAGATTCTATAACAGATTTCAAAGATCCTTCTACCCTTGTCAAGAGGGTTTTATTTTGTAACCAATCAGCATTGAGCAATTCCTAAATAAAAAATTTGACCCTTGAAATGACCTTTTTAGTAGTTTAAATATCTCTTGGATAACATATAGAATGTTGTTAGTTAATGCTTCAAAAATCATCTCATGCAGTTGTTCAAATAGCATGTAACATGTTGAGACTTGTCTGTTTTCTAGCCATAACCTATTACCAGTTAAAGGTGTAATTATTTAAGCTACATGTGGGCAGTGTCTTAGAGCATGATCTTGAGGTATTGTCCCTAGACCAGCAGCATCTGCTTCACCTGAAAATTTGTTCAAAAAGGAAAGTTTTGGACTATACACCAGAAATATTGAATAAAAGAAAAATCTTGGGAGTTGGGTCCAACACTGTTTGTGTTTTAATAAGACTAAGTGCTTATAATGCAAACTAAAGTTATAAAATGGTCTCATAATTTACCCCAGCAGAGGCTCATATCTTAGTGCAACAATCACTGCTGGACTCAACAAGATATCTGTTATAAAAAGAATAGATGAAAAACTGATTCATATCACCGAGTCTCCCATAAGTCTTAGATTCCCACATAGCTATAATCAGAAATACCTAATCTAGACAGTTACATATCAGTGTAGGCATGACACTTATTAGTTATCAGCCACAATATGCCACCATTATTCTTAGCCACATATTTGCATATTAATTTTATGCCCCAATTTCACAATAAGTACACAGTGCAATATGTCTCAGCCCCCTGCACTTGAATAGGCTCAAGGTGCTGGTGAGAGATGGCAGAAGATACATCCTTCTTCCCTGCCTTGATGGGAAGCCAGAAAGTTCTGCTACCTGCCATTGAGCATCCTGTTCTATAGAAATAAAAACAGACATGGGAAATACCATCTCTGTAGATCATTTAATTAGCTCAAACTACAAAACAAAACCTTGTATGACTGTTTAAAATGTTGTGCACTGGAAAACTAAGACATAGTTTAAGTAAAAGTGAAGGTAGTTTATTTTTAGTTTCTGTGACATTTAAAAATATAAAATTTCCTAGGTAATAGATTGAACATGCTTCTGTTCCCAGTGCGCCATTACTGATGTGTAAAAAATCCAGGGGCAAGCGTACAGAGTAATTCTTTTAGTGGCTCCTTTACTTACTCTCCTCATTCTAAGGTTTTTACTGCTTTTGAGACCATATTAACAAACCCGATCATCAAGAGGAGATGAATTGATCACATTTGATAGCAATATACTAAAAAGTACTTATCACAAATTACAAGCTAAAAGGGAAGATAGTCTTACTGCCTTAAATATCCCTTAGCTCTACTGTACTTCTGTCACTAAAATATTTCCTTTGCCTGATAAGAGCAGCATCATATTTATTTTTATTTGGCTTGTTTTTCCTGATTCCTACTCAGATCTTTGGTCATTTGGAAAATTGTAAAATAAAAATTGTGTGTCTGTTATATATGACATATATGTCATAGACATATGCATATATATACATATGCATGGAAAAGAATAACTCTCTAAAAGTACCAGCTATAAAAAGGTACAAGACAAACCACTGGGAATTTTATTTTGTCAAAACCTTGTTAGTCATGTTTTGATTTTGGATTTGCAGTCCATGGAGTATTTTATACTTCTCGAATTTCTTCTGTTCACTTGTGACTCTCAAACCTAATAGAAATCTCCTTTTCCCCTTCAAGTAGCACTTGTCTGCTTCTAGGGCTATCAGGGGAATAGTTTTTTAAAAATTGTTCAAGCCACCTAGAGCAGTGCACAAATACATACTGAATAGCAGCCATCAAAATAGCCAAAATAATCTAAAAGCTCATTGTAAAAAAATACAGGGAACAAAGTAAAAGGAGTGCTTTAAGAGCTTAGTTTCAATTTCTGTAATAATCCACCATTTCAGATGGAGTTAATTCCGTAGTCTGTGTACATATGGATAATTTAATTCCACAGATAATCTCTAATATTTGTTTTGGGATAAAATGTCAAACTTTTCTCACTAAACCTTTTCGTCTTCCCTTTGGACAAGTGGTCAAATGGGGGGATTTATGGTTGTATCTCCTTTGCCTGAACCTGTACGCCAAAGACAATGCAAACAAAGTGTGAAATGGAACTACCAAGCCCTCTCCCTCATATCCCCAGCTTCCCTTACCAGGCTTGGGGGAAAGACGTGAATAATGGAGTAGTGAAATGCAAAAAACAAAGGCTTTTATAAAGACATTTAATCTGTTTCAACAATATGGGAATTATGTTGCTATTTTTATGTGATAGATAAAATGAAATAATCTAAATGGAAAATGGATATCTGAATATTTTATTAGGAAGGCAATACTGAAAAAAGGTTGGGGTTTTTGAAGCAAAAGGAATTTGACTCTATTGCATCATGCTACTTGCTGCATAAATGATCTCTGGAAAGTTATTTAAACTTATGAACCTTAGTTTTGTTATCTATAAAATGGGAATATTAACTTTTCACAATAATATTATAAACATTATAATATGGTCATCTAAAGCACTTGTACACCACAACTGCTGCACAGGTGTTACTTGTAAAGATATGAAATATAGAAAGTGAGTAAGTTTTATATTGGTTCAACTGTTTCACAGTAGCTGACCTTCAAAACACCACTAACAGCAGCAATCAGTGAAATTTCCTCCCCATTATCTTTCAACATGTTCCACATACAGCATTTGCTCATCACATAGTGGTTAACAACTCACAAAATCTTTCTCCAACAGATAGACTGAAATCAAGAGTAGTAGCCAAGAGCCTTTAACATACCCTGTTCTCTGATTAAAGGAAGATAGTTGAACAAGTCCAAACAAATGTACTTAAAAAGACAATTCTAAGCTAGGCATTGTGTTTATACCAGTAATCCTGACCCTTAAGAGGCAAGTTCAAGGCCAGCCTCAGCTACACGCAAGCCCCTGTCTCAATAAGTAAATAAACAAATGAATATAAAAACCAGAATTCTCAACTAGTAGTAATAAACTGCTCAATAATTAATACTCCAATTTTGTTACTAATCTGTTGTGTACATACAGACCTCAAAGGCTATTGAGTTCTAATTATTTTTCTTCAAAGCCTTTATAACCGTGAATAATCTGGAAAACATATATATACATTTTTTCCTTACAGTCTATAAAGTTTCTTCATATTGTAAGAAAAAATGTAACAAATTTGCTTTCTAAGAATTTCTTGCCAGGCCTGGTAACTCAAGCAGTAATCCTAGATGCTTGGCAAGTGCAGATTTGGAGGATCTCCATTTGAGTCTAGCCATGGCGGTATGCACCTGAGTATTGTGGTCAGTGCAGGCAAAGAGTGAGACCCTATCTCAAAAATAACCAAAACATAAAGGTCTGGGATGCAGATAAAGTGACAGAGCTCCTACTTAACAAGCACAAAGCTCTAAATTCAATCTCCCAATACAAAAAAGAAAAAAAAAAAAAAGAATTTCGTTTACATTACAGCTACTGCTTTTTGGGGCCATGTTGCTCTTGGATTTGGTCCCACTCCAAGAAGTAGGGCCAAATTTTTTTTTCTTTTGTTTGTATATTCAAATAAAGTAAAAAAAAATTTTTAGCTGCAATCAACGTCACTACAGTGAGTTACCTTTTCGTGTTTGTTTTGGTATATTCAAATTAAAGAATTGGATTTTTATCTACAATCAGCATCCCTACAGTGAATTACCTCCAAATAGAGAGCTGCTAGATGAAAGATTCAACACCTGGCATAAATATCAAAGAATCAAAAATTGCTACTCCTTAGTTTGCTCATCAAATCACTTTCAGTTGTGAGTGATAGAATGTCAATTCTAACTACTCAGGTAGCAAAAGAAAAATGTGTTGGCTCTTTCTCCTTGTTTCTCTTTTCCTTACCTATTATCCTTCTTTTCTCCTGCTGCCATCATTTTTTCCATCTTGGAATCAGACTATAGCTACAAGGAGCATGGAACCCATGGCTATCCATGAAAAAAAATTGTTCTCTTCCTAAGCTCCAGTCATGTTTCCTTTCATGGAAAGGCTCTTCAGTGGCTTGACTGAAGGCACTCTGGGCCAATTCTGGGTCAAGTGTGTGGGTCAAGGAGTAGAATGGGTCTAAAGCAAGAAGTGTGTACAGGAAAAGACTCCTGGAAAGACAGACTTAGTATCAGGACAAACCATTTTCATTAGAAAGAATGTTTTTAAAATTCTAATTTCTATAGCAATATGAATATTTTTATCTAAGCAATATAAGAAGAGAAAATGCTTTACTATTGAAATACTTGTGATACCTTATTGGAGACTGTACAAACTTAAACATTACTTCCGATGAAGGAAAAATATAAAATTTAACTGTTGAATGTAAACAAATTTTCAAAATAACACATCAGTGCATGATATTGAGGGTTTATGGTGCATTCATGTTTTAGAAGATAAAGCTTCTATTCCTCCTTCCAAGAAAATTAACAAAAGCTTCCATGTGACAGCTCACACCTGTAATCTCACCTACTCAGGAAGTGGAGATTGGTAGGCAAACGGTTGCCAAGACCCTACCTCAACCAATAGCTAGGTATAGTGGAACACAATGTGATCCCATCTATGTGGGAAGTGTAAATAGGAGGAACATGGTCCAGGCCGACCCAGTCACAAGTGAAAAGCCCTATCTCCCAAATATCTAAAGCAAAAATGGCTAGAGGAGTGGATGAAGAGATAAGAGTATTTGCCTAGCAAAGATTCTGAGTTCCACTCCCAATAGTCCCTCCCTCATAAAAAAGTCTCTCAACATCATAGTCCTCAAACAAAATTTCATAGCATTGGGACTGAGAAGACATTATGACATTTCAAAGTAAATCACTGTTTCTTCCATGTAAACCATCAAAAATAGGAGAGGTACATACACCAAATAAGGGCTTAGATGAGAGTTCAGTTCTACCTGCCTTCTCTATTTCCTTTAGTTTTTTCATTGTATTGGCGCACAATAGTTGTACAGAGGAATGCATTGTGATATTTACATATGTGCTTACAAAATATCTTATTTGGATTCATCCCCTCTCTCATTCTTCCTCATCCCCATCCCCTGCTCTTAGAACAATTTCAACAGGTCTCATTCTTCTATATTCATATATGAATACAAAATACATCCACCATATTCACCCTGGTTCACATTTTCCTTATGCCCACCTCCCTCCTACTATTACTCACCCCCAGAAATAACCTATTTTTCCCCTCCTGCCCTTCATTTTTAAAGTGCATATTGATAGTCTAAGGGAGTTTTGCTTTGGTACTTCACACCTGTACATACTGTGCTTTAATCAAATTAAGTCCCCCCATTACTTACTCTTTCTCTATCACCATGCTCCCCTAATTTTCAACAGTTTATGGTCCAGTACCTTGTATTATATTCACATATAGATGGGTTGTTTCAATATTTTTCATTCTCTAACATTTTCTTTCCATGACCCACCCCTCATAGTCCCCTCAGACAGACCCATTAATACAATCTTTTTCTCTCTCCCACTATATATATATATATATGTTTATGTGTGTGTGTGATCATATGTGTACTTATATACCCATTCAACTTATAGGTCTAGCTTCCACATGAGGGGAAACATTTGGCTTTTTAACTTTTTGAGCCTGGCTCACTTCGCTTAACATGTTATTCTCCAGTTCTATCCATTTACCTGCAAACAACATAATTTCACTCTTCTGTGTGACTGAATAAAACTCCATTGTGCATATATAGCACATTTTCTTTTTTTTTTAATTTAATTTTATTATTCATATGTGCATACAAGGCTTGGATCATTTCTCCCCCCTGCCCCCACCCCCTCCCTTACCACCCACTCCACCCCCTCGCTCTCCCCCTTACCCCCTCAATACCCAGCAGAAACTATTTTGCCCTTATTTCTAATTTTGTTGTAGAGAGAGTATAAGGAATAATAGGAAGGAACAAGGGTTTTTGCTGGTTGAGATAAGGATAGCTATACAAGGAGTTGACTCACATTGATTTCCTGTGCGTGTGTGTTACCTTCTAGGTTAATTCTTTTTGATCTCACCTTTTCTCTAGTTCCTGGTCCCCTTTTCCTATTGGCCTCAGTTGCTTTTAAGGTATCTGCTTTAGTTTCTCTGCATTAAGGACAACAAATGCTAGCTAATTTTTTAGGTGTCTTACCTATCCTCACCCTATAGCACATTTTCTTAATCCATTCATTAATTGTGGAACATTTGGGCTGTTTCCATAGCTTCTGCCTTCTCTATTTCGATAGTGTTCTATTTCTGGTTGTTGCTTCAGGATAAACAAAATGAAATTGCCTTATTATTGCAGGACTTTTCAAAGCCTTTAATGAGCTAACAGGTAACACTTCCAAACTTCATTGACTTGCAGCACATTTTCAAAAATTGTCCCCACTCTTAGAGTAATTATTATTCTCTTCCCTAACCTAATACTATGTAGAAACTACTTTTCATATATTTCTGACCTGGAACTTTTCAGTCTTTATAGATTGGACAGACAATACACAGAATTATTAACTCATTGTGAGACATAAATAACATTTTTATTATTTTGCAATAGCCTCCACCTCTCCAATCTTTAGTCATACAGCCTGGCAAAGAAACATTTTGTAAATTGGATTACTTCAATATTGAGAAGTAGTGTGGGAGAGCTCTTCTGTTTCCCGCCATTATCCCTGTCCACCTTTCTCTATCTGACCCACTTTTTGTACCTGAAGCTGATCTGTGTCGACACATAATCCATCTCCCCACTCCTCTGGCTTTTGGCTGGGTTTGGCCAATGGAAAGCAACAACAGGAGATGAGAAAGGAAGAAGAGAGACAGTTCAAGGTATTAATCCTTTGATCCTTCCTGCCATATCACAGATGTATGGTTAGACAAGAGACCCAGTTCCTGCAAGTATTATCTGACAGTACCTTCTCTGTCCTCAGTTTCCATTATCTGTTCCCTCCTTGTGCACTGTCAGCCTACAAGAGGTGAAATTCAATGCAACTTTAGGTAGAAGCAAAGGGGCTTCTACCATGAGCCCAAATGCTTTCAAAATCTCCACTGTGATACTTCTCTGCAGATGTCTTTCCTTACCATGAGCTGAGTTTTTTCAGGGCCAAAATGATGGGCCCAGCCAGTGCTTGCTCTTTCTTTCTGCAAACCATGCTCTTAGTTTTCAGGATGTCAGACATCCCTGTCATGAGGATTGTTTCCAGAGTTTCAGGGGTTCATTTCCCCAAGTTTTTCCTCCAAAATACAGACTATACAATGGGTAACTATACACTAAGGCTACAGAAAGAGTGATCAAATAGTTGCCATGTGATAAGTAAGGATGGGGAATTTAACCACAAAAGCTAGAGGTTTCACCTGGAATTGTGAGCACAATTTTTTTAAGGTGACATGTAGCCTTTGGGCCACATTCACCTAAGGAGAATTGCTTCTAATTTACAGAAATATGCTGTACAATCTATGGGTTAGTCTGGAACAATTAAGACCAATGGCTTTTTATTTGTGCTACCCAAACCCTAAGATTTTGTTAAAGTTCTTCCATGGGCTACCTCCAAGAGATGAGGAAAACCTGTCAACCGGACAAGGTTCTCATTCATACTGAGAAGCTTTGATCTGTTTTAGACTTTGAAATACTTACCCCATTTTATTCAAATAGATGATTCCATAAATAAGCTAATTTTGAAAATCACTTTAGTAGATATTCTACAATTTGCTGAAAGCAGAACTTTAGACCTTTAGTTGAAAGTATGAAATTTTCTTTCTTTTCTTGAGAATATAAAAATGATATCTTTAGCTCTGAACATCAGTTGACCTTAGAGACTAAGTTTCCAGTGATACCCACTTGTTGCAATTTTTTTTATTTCCAACTTCTTTGACATATAGGAATAACTGGCCTAATCTCTAATTTTAAAAAGTAAACTTGGCTTTATCATTTCATCTTATGTGGAGCACTTTTTTTTTCTAATGTAAAATGCATTTGCTTACTTCCAGACTTAGTGACCAACTGGTCCATGGTACCTAAAAACATGATATTTATATTGAAACTTTGAAACTGAAGTAATTTGGGAAATTCAGCAAAATCTGAAGTTACTGAGGATTATGACAGATAATTGGTTTTTAATTACTCTAAATGAACTTACCCTGAGTAAGGTAAAGCAACAGTACATGAGATGTACGCAGCAATGGCCAATCTAAAAACATCACTGTGCTTGTATGTGTATTTCAACTCAGTTTTAGTATTATGAACCTAAACCACAAGATTTTTTTTTACCAGAAAGTAAAGAAGTCTTGACTAGTAGGTATAAAATAAAAATACAACCAAACCAGTAAACATATAAAAATGTTGTTTCCTTTAACTTTAGCTTCAGAATAACCTTTTAAGGCAATATGCATACATTCATAATTTGATAAATAATATAATTTGTAATATATTTTATAAACTTATAAAAAACCTGGTGATTTTATTCATCTAGCTATATCTGAATTAGTTTTAGGTCAAGAAGATACAGTGCACAATGAGAAGAACCCTTATCATCCATTAGATGTGCTTAGGAGCTGTAGTTAACAATTGCTTGAAAAATTGTAAGTAACTAACTACTTCAGTTATGAAAGTTCAGATGTTAATAATTTGGTAATTTAATTAACCTACTGTATTTATAATGATATTTGACAAAATATGTTAATTCACAAAATAATTGATAAAATATTTGGTAGTAAAAATATCCTTTTACAAATAAGAATATTGAGTACCAAGGATTTTTCAGAATTTTTCCTGGTACTGTATAGCAAGTTAGAAATAACAAAATCAATTTTAGAGCTCAGGTTTTCTGATCATAAATCCATTAGATTCAGATCACAGCTTAAATGTTGAAAACCAATCCCCTTATCTTAGAATCAGTTGTGGTATTTTTACAAGGGGAAATTCACACTTTAATATATGCAGTGCCATTTGGTTTATTTGTATATTTTAGCAAAAATGCCATAACAAATATGCAACACTTGTTTTGTACAGCTTTGTAGAAATCTACACCAATGAATTACCTTGTAGAAAGAATTATTGAATAGAATTTTTACTTTGTTTTGGAGAAATGCTTTGGTTTAACAACATCCAGTAACTGAACACATAAATAATTGCTTATTAAAGACTTTGTATATGGAATATTATAACCTCTAAGTATTAGCAATTCAATAATGAAAATATGATTTACTTTCCTACTACCATTAGTATCTGACACCATGGATTATATAATATCAATTCCTGCCGGTAATTTTGATTGAGGCAAGAGAGAAGTCACCATGAAATAGTTATTTATAACTCTATGTGAATACTGTACAATTACTATGAATGGATGATGAACTTTTAAACTTTCTGATAGTCATTGACTAGCTATATTAAATTTTATTTGATGACATCTGTCAAGGGAGATACAAAACTCTATTTACCAGGCCAATTAGATAAAGAAAGAATGTTTAATCACATTCATGTGAAGTCTGAATAAGTTATATCAAATTTATCCTTGGATGGGAAAAAAATGTTCTTACACATTTGCACTTTTGATGTAGGGAAGAAACTGAGAAGTTGACTGGGGACTCCTGGCAAAAAATGTCTCTTCAAGGTCATAGCCTATTGAGTGGTCTCCCCGAAAGAAAAAAGAATCACCAACTCTCCATGAGGGCCACCGGAATCTGCAAGGGTATTACAAAGCCAAGTTTACAAACCCAATTCCCCTTGTGTTCACATTAAAATACAGTTTTTCTTGTAAGTGTATCCATTAGCAATTCTTTTTCATAAAAAGGATATACTGAAAGCAGAAAATCCATCTCAAATGTAGAATTTGTATGACTTGGGGGGTCGGTATTCTTTACTCCTGAGTTAAGAGAAAAAATATGACAAGACCAATAATCCATGTAAAATTGCAAAAAATTTTGATATTTCTTATCGAACAATGTTACTATCTGGCCTCTTTGTCTCAACACACAAATTCTTAAAACCGCTGATGGAGAGGACACTATGGCCTCTAAATGCCAAGAGAGGTAGAATTCAACATGTTTCTTAAGATGACCTAGAATCAAACATGTGAGCCAAAGAATTGAAGAAAATTTGGCCCATGGCCCCTTTAAATTTTTCCCTCAGCTAAACAGACATCTAGTCATTTAGAAAAGAACCCACCCCCTTGTTAGACCAGCTGAGGGACAATCCCCTGTTGTCATTTTTATTGTCTGCCCTGGAGAAGGAGGCAGCTTAGGATGCTTAATGGAATCTTGATTCTATTTCACAGCTACAGAGCACAGCCAGAAGCCCGTGGTGCTTTTGTGAGCCAGGATCCACGGAGGCTAATTTTGGTTGAATAGAAGCTAAAGAGAATTCATTTTTCCTTGTTACATTTATTTCACTAAAATTGTTCAAACTCACAAGATATTGCTGGAAGGACACCAGCAAGTGCTTCTTAATTGAGGCCCCATTCAGTAGCAAAACTGACTTTGCAGGTACCAGCCACAGAGGTGATGGGGATTTCAGGGGCCCTAAATGCATGGAAATTAACCTTAACACAGTAGACATAAATGTCTACTTAGATGTGGAATATAATCTGGAGCCTTCTGTTTCACATACTTGCTGGAAACTGTAACCAAGGCTCTCATCTTTCAGTTGCTACATATGAAAGGTTTCTTGCCCTGACATCACCAGTGGATTCTGCTGAGCATGCTCAGGGAGATAATTGCTATTTCCCCCAAACACTGAGAGTCTCTAGAGATAACTAGCAGCAATAGAGTATTACCCAGTTTTCAGGAAGCCCAGTGGACAATAGAGATACAGGAAGAATCATTTGCCTTTCCCTCCTCCTTCAAATTTTAATGAGTAAGAAAAATGTTATACTTACATTTTTAAATGCGCAACATTCTGGCCACTTCACATATTATCTCAATGTTAATGGCACAGAATCCTATTCTGAATTTTAAGTTTGTATACATTTGGATTACTACTTACAATTCTAACTTTTCATGAATATTAACTCAATAATTAATAAGGATGGCCATTAAGTTGATAAAATCTTGCAGAAAAAGTCTGTAAGAACTTGCTAAGTTTTTGTTAATTTAGTGTGTTTTTAGGTTCTTCATTCTTACTTTGAAGGCAATACTGTTCTCAAAAGTTTCCTGAGAGAAAGGATCATTAGCCCCATTTTACAGATGGAAAAATTAAAGCTTCTGAACCACAGGCAAGAAATTCGTAAGGGAAGAATTTCTGTCTTCCATTTCAAAGTTCACTCTTGGAACCAGCAACATAAAATAAACCTAATGTGTTTTTCTCCCAAATAAATTTAAAACATAATTCCAATATGGAAATTGGTATTTTACAAAGGAAATTTAGGGAGAAACTGAATATTCCCTATAACAGGTACTCCATATTGTTTGTTGTCCAGAGGGTTCTGATGGTAGTTAACCTAAACTCACCTGCATTAAATATTGACCCTGAGGGGCAATTTGAGGCCTTGCTAATGGGGCAATTTGGGGCCTTAATGATGCAGACAAAAAGGTCCACAATCCTACTTGATGAAGTGAAGAGCCTCATTAGCATGATTTTCAAGGGTGGTACTCAAAGAATTAGCTTGGCAACCAAAGCCAAGTCTAAACTGGCCAAATAAAGAGCTCTTCATTTAGCTAGAGTGCTGAATGTGACCAGTGTCTCCATGTTCCTGCGCATTTGATTTTCTTTTCTTCTAGGGCACAAAGTTTTTTAGTACACTCTAAATGGAAAGCTCCCTGGCATTGTGCAAAACATTGAGAGCATAACATAAGTGTACTTTTTAAAGTAATGTTTTTAAAAAAGGTTAATGTAAACTTCCCCAAATCACCCTACTAGAGGATAGTTGTGGGTTATAAACAAGGGCATATTGTTAAATTCTCAGATTTGCAGAACAGTTGCCAAATTTTAATATTCAGTGAAGACAAATTTAAGAAATAAGGCTTGTCAAATGCCTTTAAGTATAAAACAACTGAGCAAAAAATGTGGTCACATACATAATTTCAGTTACATGCATAGTGCTTCTGCAAGTGCTCAGTACACGTAAAGTCACAGCACCTAAAATAGACAAACGTGTGCTCAAATACACAGCACACACACACACACACACGCACAATGTACATACCCCCATGTCAATGTTAACTCAGTCAAGTCGAAAAGGCAGTTGTTTGTATACTTAGTGATTTGTCATTAGAAATCCACATTGGCTGGAAAAAAAAAAGAGTACAGTAATCATTATTAACAGTGGGTAGAATTTTTTCCTTATTCTTAGAAAATGTATTTTTAAACATTTAGAACTATGATAATCATTAACCAATAGAAAGCATACTATAGATATTTGATTTTTTCAAATACATATATAAGCTATTTTTTTCATCATCATTTTCTACTATACATAGGCACAATGTCGACTGTGATTACCAAATCAGATGGATCCTCCTTTGACTTGTTATTACCCACTAGCCTGGATAGACTGAAGTGCCCTCAGCTTTGCCCTAGGCTCTTACTGCCTCCAGCTACTGCTTTAGTGGCTGATTCAAGGCAAAAACAAAGAATGAAAATTCAAAATGTGACGCTTTTAACTAATCAACAGCAGGGTAATTTCCTTTCAGCCCTGGTAACAGATATCCTCTTCCTACATACATACTCTGTGGTTGACGATAGTCTGAAGAACGAACATGTTTTAAAAATGGTATAAAGTAATTATTATCAAAACTAATTTGTACCTCAAACAGCCCAAATTAAATTCAATAAGTGCAGTAGAAATTACAGTGATTTAAGTTCTGGTGTTTCACCTACTAAATTTTTAATTGTGGTGAAAATGTTCTGCTTCTGGGACATAGAATAAAAAGCAGGGCAAAAGACTCCGACATTCCTCCATGTAAAAATGTTTTTGTAATCACTCTATTTAAATAGTAACATTTTATTTTTTTAAGCACTTAGTTTCTTGATCAGGATCCATATTCATGGGGTCTGGGTGTAATCCACTTTACCACTTAATGTTGCAATTCAAATGTTCAGTCAGAAGCAAAGCCCTCCAGAATAAAGCATGAATATTACCGTGTGGGGCTGTAAAGAGAAGACTATTAGAATATATCACCAACACACTAGGGGACCATTTAGTCCACTGCTCTAAATACATCATTTAATTACAATGGAGACATTACTTCATGTTTCTACTGATGTAAGTATTATTAGAATTCATGATATTCGCAGGCTACTGTGGGCTGTTACATTGGCCATAAGCTATTCCATAAGATTTACTACTAAAGGCCCGCAAGGGTATTTGAGCATTCATGGATTCTGTGGCAGTAGGCTTTTATCTAAGACACATAAGTGAGGGACAACCGAGTTATTATCTCTAAGAAACATAGCTTAATATTTTGGATTCTAAAGGTTAAGGTACCATAAATCCTGAATTACTCTGAGATATCACATAAAAAGACATTTTTATTTTATTTTACTCTATTCTGCCTCTTAAAATATTTTATGATGGCAGTTTCTCGAGTTGTACCATGTTGTTTACATTCAGTCTCTGGATGCATCAAAACACTGACACAGCGTTTCTTTTAAACTGTAGTAATGAAAGCAAAAAAAACATGTGTGTGCGTGTGTGTGTGTGTGTGTGTGTGGTGTTTGTGGTGTAAGAGGAATGAGAGAGGCAGAGGTTAACCAAGTGCTTTATTTTCTTTAAAGTATACCCAGTTCCTAGTTTGATGAGCCTTGCTCAGTGCTTTGATTGGTCCTTTTCACGATGGGTTTCATTGTGTTTTGTCTGAGTTGAGCTAATCCAAGCCTGGATGCCAAGCCTTAGGTCCTCTTAGAAAGAAGATTCTAAGAGACTGCACAGGGAAGAGCAGAATTGACTGCAAGAAGCAGTTTCAAAAGCCTGCCTGCTTTTTAGACAATGAAAATTGCAACCAGAAAACTCTGTAAAGACAGATGAAGTACATTAGTAAATTTGTCGTGAAAATAGGCAGAGAAGAAAACCTGTTCTTTATTATGAAGTAAAACCTTCTAAGAAATCTTCCCAACAAATGAAAGATTTGGGGTTTGAGAAAGCAATACTTTGAAAAATCAGGTAGAACATGAGATTCAACCAAACAATCCCATTGCTCTACGTTACAGCAGTGCCAGTCTCACATTTCTCTCCAGGCCTCTTTCTTGGTAGTGTAAAGCACCAGTTAGGCTTCTGAGTCACAGCACATGAAGCATTAAACTCCTTTGCATTTTCCAGGAAAACTATTAGGCAGACTCCTTGGCATTTGTCTTTCTATTCAAGAAATGGCTCTAAAATGACAAAAAGCAGCAAGCAATTACAAGAGCATAGTGGGGAAACAGAAGAAACGGTTTACTGAGAGACAGGAAGAGCTATTGATTTGAACATAAAAAGCCTACTGAAAAGTCAGGCAGACAATTCATATGTTTGATCTCTGAATCTGCAATACGGATGCCTCATTTCTGTGGCAAGATTTTTTTTTTTTTATCATCTACCTTTTTCTCTCCCCTCCCCTTTACTCAATACCAGTCAACTCCCAGAACCCAATATTCTGGAGCCCTAAACTTCTCCTAACAGTAGGATTTCTAACACTGCTACATGAACTGTCGGTCACCAGCAAGGCTGATCATTACTCCAGAAGGTCGATTTTACAATAGCCTTGTTGAACATACAAAATATCTAATATTTCTTGTGCTTAAGGAAAGGAAGTAAATTAAGTAAGCAGAACCTCCTTGACCAAAATTATTCTTTTTTCAAATATGAAACACTTAATTATTTAAAATTAAACAATTTTGCATCACATAGAAGAATTAATATTTATCATAAAATCATGTTGCTTTCTATGTATGTTTATCCAATTAGAATACATTCCAACACTGCCCTGTTGCAACAAACTTCTGTCTCCAATGGTTCTATTTTGCATACAAATATATGAATTGATTTTAATTTCAAATATACTTAATCTAAATAATATTTAAAATCTAAGTATTTTGAATAAAGATATCATTAGTTAGTAAATTTGGGGGAAAAAAGGTAATGCCACTTTTTAATGAAATAATTACATTGTGAAGATAACCCAAATTTTTTAAATCTCTAAACATCAACCTTTAAGTTAATATACAGCTGTTGACAATAGTATAAGAATTGTGTGCCTAAATAGCATAATTATTATGCTATCACTATTAGAATCATCACTGCTCTAAATGCATTCTGAGTGTTATATCACTTAGTCCGCACAATAACCCCATCAGTTAGTAATTATTATCATCCCAGTTTTACAAATGGGAAAACTGAGGTCTAAAGAAGTGGAGCAACTCACCCAGGGTAGTGTAGCCATCCAGCAACATAGTCAGTAATGGAAATATGTCCATCTGACTATTCAGCCACATCCATAACAGAATCCCAAAAATGAAATGAGCAGACAGGAAAGAGAGGACACACAAAATCTGGGGTGTTTATAAAAGTCTTTCTATACTTTCTCTACCTTATAAGACTTACCATGTTTCAACATGCTTATTTTTTCCTCAAGATTTTTCCAATTATAGATTTTTCTAATCACACATATCCACCAACTACACTTTTTTTTTATTATCCATGAACAAATTTGTTCAATCTATCCCTCTAAAATGAAGTAACATCACTAGAATTATTACTTTCTCTAGATATTCTGATGGTCTACAGAGGTATTGCCCTTCCTTCTAATTTCAAACTAGATCCCTCTTATCCTCCAGAAGTGGGCAGCTGCTAGATTTTGGTTCAGATCAGCATAGGATTTTGACTTCCTTTGGGCAGAGCCTGAGATACTGTTGGCCAAGAAACCCAAGATAAAGATAAAGGCTTCATAATTGCTATTGAAAGCTCACCCATGGAGACCCCAGGATGTCAAGCAAGAGCAGCCTGAGAAGATTTGTGGATTGACCTAGTTCCCAAAAGGTAGGCAGATAGGTAAGACTGATGTTAGTGTTAGGATTCTATAAATTTATTTATTTATTTATTAATAATGTTATCATTTATTTAATTTAATTGCTGATTCATATGTATTATAAGTGCTATTTCTTTCTTTTTTTTTTCATTTATTCACATGTGCGTACATTGTTTGGGTCATTTCTCCCCCCTGCTCCCTGCCCACAGCCTCTCCCCACTCCCCCCTTGCTTCCAGGCAGAACCTGTTCACTTTTTTCCAGTTCCATTGAAGAGCAGAAATAAGCAATAATAAGAAAGACATAGCATTTTTCCTAGTTGAGATAAGGACAGCTATACAAAGAAATTGCTAGTCTTGCTTTCCTGTACAAATGTGTTATAACCCATGTTTATTCAACTGTAACTGATCTTTACACTGGTTCCTGATCCGCTTCTCATGTTGACCTCTGTCACTTTAAGGTTTCTGTATTAGTTCCTCTGGAGTGGGGACACCAAATGCTTTGATGTTTTGGGTTTTCTACCTATCCACATACCTCACTTATGTGTTCTCCCCTTGTCATGTGACCCAAGTCCAACAACATTGCTGTATTTGCCCTAGATCTAAAGACCGCATGTGAGGGAGAACATAATGATTTTTGGTCTTCTGAGTCTGGCTAACCTCGCTCAGAATGATGTTCCCCAGTTCTATCCATTTACTTGCAAATGACAAGATTTCATTCTTCTTAATGGCCAAGTAAAATTCCATTGTGTATAAATACCACATTTTCATGATCCATTCATCAGTAGTGGCATCTTGGTTGTTTCCATAATTTGGTTATTGTGAACAGTGCTGCAATAAACATAGGTGTGCAGGTGCCTTTGGAGTAACCTGTGTCGCATTCCTTCAGGTATATCCCCAGGAGTGTGATTGCTGGATCATATGGCAGATCTATGTTTAGATTTTTAAGAAACCTCCAAATTTTTTTCCAGAGTGGTTGTACCAGCTTGCATTCCCACCAGCAGTGTACGAGGATTCTTTTTTCCCCACATTCTTGTCAACACCTGTTGTTGGTGTTTTTGATGATGGCTATTCTAACAGGGATGAGGTGGAATTTTAGTGTGGTTTTGATTTGCATTTCCTTTATGACTAGAGATGGTGAGCATATTTTCATGTGTTTTTTGGCCATTTGATATTCTTCTTTTGAAGAAGTTCTGTTTAGTTCAGTTGCCCATCTCTTTTTTGTTTCATTGATTTGGGAGAGTTTAGTTTCTTAAGTTCCCTGTATATTCTGGTTCTCAGTTCTTTGTCTGATGTATAGATAGCAAATATTTTCTCCCACTCTGTGGGTGGTCTCTTCAGTTTAGAAACCATTTCTTTTGTTGTGCAGAAACTTTTTAATTTTATGAAGTCCCATTTGTCCAGCTTTCTCTTAGTTGCTGGGCTGCTGGGATTCTATTGAGGAAGTCTTTGCCTATACTTATTACGTTCAAAGTGTTTCCTGCTCCTTCCTGTACTAGTTTCAGAGTTTTGGATCTGATATTAAGGTCCTTGATCCATTTTGAGTTGATACTAGTATAGGGTGATAGACATGGATCTAGTTTCAGTTTCGTGCAGACGGGTAACCACTATCCCAGCAACATTTGTTGAAGAAGCTGTCTTTTCTGCATCGTATATTTTTGGCACCTTTGTCAAAATATAAGGTGGGTATACTTGTGTGGATTCAAGTCCAGTCCTCTATTCTGTTCCACTGGTCTTCATGTCTGTTTTTGTGCCAGTACCATGTTGTTTTTATTGCTATTATTTTGTAATATAATAATTTGAAGTTGGGTATTGTGATACCTCCAGTATTGCTGTTTTTGCTGCATCTATTGAGATGATCAAATGGTTTTTTTCTTTGCTTCTATTAATGTGTATCACATTGATAGATTTACATATGTTGAACCACCCCTGCATCCCTGGGATGAATCCAACTTGGTTGTGGTGAATGATCTTTCTGATGTGTTGTTGGATTTAGTTTGCTATTTTTTTATTGAGGATTTTTGTGTCAATATTCATTAAAGAGATTGACCTATAGTTTTCCTTTTTGGAAGTGTCTTTGTCTGATTTTGGGATGAGTGTAATACTGGCTTCATAGAATGAGGTAGGCAGTTTTCCTTCCCTTTCTATTTCATGGAACAGTTTAAGGAGGGTTGGTATTAGTTCCTCTTTAAATGTCTGATAGAATTCAGCAGTGAATCCATCAGGTCCTGGACATTTCTTTTTTTGGAGACTCTTAATTGCTGCTTCAACATTGTTTTGTGTTATAGATCTATTCAGTGATTAATATTCTCTTCATTCAGTTTTGGATGGTTGTAAGTATCTAGAAATCTGTACATTTCTTCAAAATTTTCAAATTTATTAGAGTATAGGCTCTCAAAGTATCTCTGATGATTTCCTGGATTTCCGTGGTGTTTGTTGTTATCTCCCCTTTTGCTTTTCTGATTTTACTGATTTGGGGTTTTTTTCCCACATTTTAGTCAGGTTTGCCAGGGGTCTGTCAATCTTATTTATTTTTCAAAGAACCAACTTTTTGTTTCATTGAGTCTTTGTATGGTTTTTTTGTTTCTATTTCATTTATTTCAGCCCTTATTTTAATTATTTTTCTCCTTCAGCTTGTTTGGGGGTTTGCTTGTTGTTGTTTTTCTAGGAGTTTGAACTGTAGCATTAAGTCATTGATTTGAGATCTTTCTGTCCTTTTAATATATGCACTTATGGATACAAACTTACCTCTTAGGACAGCATTTCTGTGTTCCATAGGTTCTGGTAGGTCATGTTTTCATTTTCATTAACTTTCAGGAACCTTTTAATTTCTCTTTTATTTCATCAATGACCCATTGATCATTAAGCAATGTGTTGTTCAGCTTCAAGTTGTTTGCATGTTTCTTACTGCAGTTTTTATTGTTGATTTCTTGTTTTAATGTATTGTGGTCAGATAGAATGCATGGGATTATTTCTATTTTCTTATATTTGCTGAGGCTTGCTTTGTGCCCTAAGATATGATCAATTTTGGAGAAAGTTTCATGAGCTGCTGAGAAGAATGTATATTGTGCAGCAGTTGGATGAAATATTCTGTAGACATTGGCTAGGCCCATTTGGTCTCTGGTGTGATTTAGTTCTAGGATTTCTTAATTGATTTTTTGTTTGGATGACCTATCTTTTGGTGATGGGGTGTATTAAGGTCTCCAACTCTCACTGTGTTAGAGTTTATATATGTTTTTAGGTCTTTCAGAGTGTGTTTGATGAAATTGGTTGTGTTGATGTTGGGTGCATATAGGTTGATAATTTTTATTTCCTTTTGGTGCATTTTCCCTTTTATTAGTATAGAGTGTCCTTATTTATCTCATTTGATCAATGTAAGTTTGAAGTCTGCTTTTTCTGAGATAAGTATTGCTCCCCCTGCCTGTTTACGGGGGCCATTGACTTCGTAGATCTTCTTCTAGCCTTTCACTCTCAGCCAGTGGTTGTTTCTATTGATGAGATGGGTCTCCTGTAGGCAACAGATTGTTGGATCTTCCTTTTTAATCCAGTTTTCCAACCATTGTCTTTTGATGGGGAATTAATTCTGTTATTGTTTAATGTTGGTATTGATAGGTATGTGGTGATCCCTGTCATTTTGTTGTCTTTATTGATTAAGGGTTTGATTGTGTGCAGCTGAATCAATGTTACTCTCTACTTTCTTGCCTTTTCTTCTCCTGTGATTTGGTATTGCCTGTCCTTTCATGATTTTGTTTGCTTTCACTTTCTTGTTTAGAATTCCTTGGAGAATCTTTTGTACTGGTGCCTTGGTGATCATATATTGTTTTAGTTTCTGCTTATCATGGAGGACTTTTATTGCTCCATCTATTTTGAATGATAGTTTTGCTGGGTGGAGTATCCTAGGGTTGAAGTTATTTTCATTTAGTGCCAGGAAGACCTCACTCCATGCTCTTCTTGGTTTGAAGGTTTCCATGAAGAAATCTCCAGTGATTTTGATGAGTTTACCTTTGTATGTTATTTGTTTTTTCTCTCTTACAGCCTTCAATATTCTTTCTTGTCTCTGTGCTTGTTGTTTTAATAATAATATGTCATGGGGTAGTTCTATTTTGGTCAAGTCTGTTTGGTGTTCTGGAGGCTTCCTGTATCTGGATGGGCATAGTTTTCTTGGGAAATTTTCTGTTATTATTTTGTTGAATATATTACAAATTCCTTTTGTTTGCACCTCTTCTCCTTCTTCAATACCCATGATTCTCAGGTTAGGTCTTTTAATGAAGTCAGTGAGTTCTTGCATATTCCTTTCACAGGTCTTGAGTTGTTTGACTAATAGTTTTTCGGTTTTTCCTTTAATTACCATTTCATCTTCAAGTTCTGAGATTCTGTCTTCTGTTTGTTCTATTCTGCTGGAATGGTCTTCCATTTTGTTTTGTATTTATGTTTCATTCTTTTTTCTGAGGTTTTCCATATCATGGGTCACTTCCTCTTTAATGTTGTCAATTTTTGTCCTTAATTCATTTATCCATTTATGGTGTTCTCTGTGTCATTTTGATGTTTATTTAGGGATTCTATGATTTCATTCATTTGTTTTTGTGTTTTCTCATATTCTTTATTTTTGTCCTCTTGATATTTCTTGAGTGCCTCTTGTACATTTTGATTGACCATGTCTAGTAACATCTCCATGAAATTCTTAGTGATTACTTGCAGGATTTCTTCTTTCAGAGTATTCTTGTAGGCTTTGTTGGGTTCTTTGGCATAGTTTATCTTTGTTTTCTTGGAGTCTGTATCTGGGTATCCATTTTCTTCATTTTCCTCTGAATCCTGTATTAATTTATTTTTGGAGGAAGAATGGTTTCTATCCTTTTTTTGTCTTCCCATATTTCCACTTGCTACCATTTCTGTCTCTGGACTATGTGTAATTAAGTGTTAGCTGAGTTACAATAGTGAAACTAACAAAACCAAGGAAGAAGGAGAAAAAAGAGAAAGAAAGAAAAATAGAAGGGAAAAAAAAAGAAGAAGAACCAGGGAAAACAGCAGGGAGAGATGGTGGATGATCAAACATCAAACCAGACAGCCAAACCTTTAAAGGAAGGCAAAAAAACCCAAAAATAAACAAACAAAAAATCACCAGTTCAGGAACAGTGGAATTTCAATCTTAATAGTTCTGGTGTTACACCTTTAGCAACTAGACCTATCAGCCTGTGTCTCCTAGGCAGGTTCAGAGCCCTCCTGTTGTGGGTGGCAGGTGGGCAGGGCCCCACGGGCCTGCAGGCAGATGCCTGTCATTGAGGCAATCTAGTGGGCTTGTGGAGCATGGGTCTGGCTGCCCTGAGGGGCATGGACCAGCAAAGTGGAGATTGTGCAGGCCTGTGGAGCATGGGCCTGGCATGCCTGAAGTGCACAGGCCCAGTGGAGATCATGCAGGCCTGTGGATCACCATCCTGGTGGGCCTGAGGCATGCAGGTCTGGCTTAGATCCTGTGGGCCTGTGGAGCACGGGTCCAGTGGAAATCATTCAGGCCTGTGGATTGTGGGCTTGGTGGGACTGAGGGGTAGGAGCCTGGGGAAGATCATAGGGGCCTGTGGAGTGTGGGCCTGGTGGGGTTGAGTAGTGGGGCTGGAGGATCAGTTATCCCATGGCCTGCAAAGCAGCATTTCCCCAGGCCTATAGGGCTAGTCTTGGCATGCAGAGCCAGCTTTTCTGTTAGTAAATTGTGGTGTGGAGGAGCCGTCCATGAGCTAGGGGTTTAGAGTGCCAAAATTTTGGCTCTTCCTGGTGCTTTAGCTCAACCAAGTGTGTATCCAGAATTTCAGCAAGGTCCCTGATTCACAGAGTTCACACAGTCTTCAACTGTGTCCCAGTCACCATCTTGGATCCTTCCTAAATTTATTTATTAAATATATATATTTATTGTATATAAAGACAGTTATTTATACCTATATGGATATATGCATATATGAATGTATCTATCTATCTATATATCTGTCATTTATTAAGTGAGCAATTACTGTTGGCAAAGGACTATTCCAAGTCCTAAGGATAGAAGAACAAACCAAAGCACAGACAGAAATTCCTATACTATTGGATTTATTTCTGTGATGGAAGGGATTAAACTCAAGGTTCATTTCTTGTGTGCAGAAAACACTCCCTATTGTCCTTTCCCATGTCTGCTTTCTCACTTGGTTCTGTGGTCAGGGAGATCAGCTGTGGCTATGGCCTCACACTGTCAGGCACTGCCCCAGGGACTCACACATTAGACCCTGAGTCCATATATAAACTCTCTTTGAAGACACTCTCACTTTGCTTGGGGTTAGGAGAAAACCCCTCCCATTGCTCATCCTCTGGGCAGAGATGGGAATGGAGATGTAGACAATTGTCTCCAAAGAAACTTTTTGTCCTAGCAGGAGGTAGATAGGTCCCTAATTAACTGATACTGGAGAAATGGCTTCACAATATCTCAGCATAGAAAGATGTGTTTAGGCAGACTGAACCAATGTCTTTTGCTTTCTTTCACATAACCCTGTATTTTAAATTAGATATCTTATATTTTTTAAAATTAGGGTGATAAGCTTTTTAATTTTACATTCAAATTCAGTAGTTGCTAAGGATACAAAACAAAATCTGTTTGATTTTTCTTTTACCATATTCAAAGAAATCTATCACAGCAAGCTGATACCCACAATTAATCTTTAAAAATACATGTACTGGGTCTTTTCTAGTAGCTGAAAATTTTGTATCCAACCTTTTACTCCAGTTCCCTCTATGAGTTTTATCTAATGTAGTATATTGTTGTTTTTGAAATTATTTTCCTGATCACCCTATAATACTTCTTTGCAAGTAAAGTATGAGTACAAATCACACTATGATTTAAAATTAATATGATCACTTTTTTTGGAGACAGGATCTCAAGATGTAGCCCAGACTGGCCACTGGTCTTAAACATGTGATTCTCCTGCCTCAGTCTCCCCAAGTGATGGAATTACAGCCATGCACTATAACACCCAGCATAACCACAATTTCTTAAGCATTTAAGATTCTATATTTAGTCCTCTTTGCAATTAGTATTACTTTATAATTGATCAAACATTCTTGGATATGTTATAGAAGTTAACAATTATTTTTTCAAAGGTAGAAGTATAATCCTATTGGGAAATTTTCCTTAATGAGAGGGCTAGGCTTTTTTATTCTCAAGTAGTTTATGTATTCATCAATGGATATTACTTATTCTTGGGATCACATAGGATTCAGCAACAAATTTATTCCTATATTTTGTAGATATAATCATAAGAAAACTACTTCATATAAATAAGAAAGGACTATTTTTACAGCAATGATTTTCTGTCCTTAGAACTCTTGAATTTTATAGCAAAATTCACATGATAATCCATTATTGAAAAGCTGTTTTTAATTATTTTTAATTTTGATTAGTTCCTGCATCATTTTTAGAAAAAGAGCTTGTATTAGCTTTGTGCCACTTGTTGTGGAAAAATACTGGAGATAAACATCTTTAAAGAAGGAATTTTTAATTTTTACTAATGTGTTTAGAGGTTGCAGTCCTTGGTCACATAGACCTGCTACTTTGGGGCCTGTGGAAAGTCTGTATACCATGCCAGAAGCACATATTAGAAGAAAGCTGATCATGGTATCTATATAAATATATGCTAAAGATATATGTGTGTATGTATCTATGCATATCCACATGCAGGTATATATATATATATATATATGGAGAGTGAAGTTGAGGATATGGATGTGAACCATATTTTTAAGACCATATATGCCACATCCCTCTTCAGAAATGTTGCTACCCCAGAAATACACTTACCCCTGTATGAAAACCCCTGGTTTCCCATTGAAGATTCAAATTTTTCAGTTCCTGAAACATAAACAGTTCTAGGAGACCTCTTAAAGGAAAAGAAAACAAAAATTTAGTATGTTCTCAAATATGGGACCTTGGGAGTGACCTGTGCATCTGAAGGACCTTGAAATTAAACTTCATTAGCTCTCTGATAATTCCACCTCTGAATACAGGGCTACTTAGCATCCTTTGACTGTTGACCTTTAAGACCTTAGCTTAGGCAGAAAACATCCTATGTTTGCAGTCAATTTAGAACTATGTTTCTAATATCATTTGTGACACTTATGTATGCAAAATTATTTCCATTCTTTTTTGGGCCACAATAAGACATTTTCTGCTCCTAAACATTCCCCACCACACTGCATTGTGGCCATGCTGAAATGCAATGATCAAACACCTGACTTAAGCCTTCCACCCACTATCCAGCAACTGCAGAGGCTGAAACAATTCCCTTTAAGTTCGTAAAAAGGATCTACTGGTTTTGAGACCAAAACTGTTACAGCATATTGCCTCCTGTTGTCTGATGGGTTCTGGGGCACATTGTTTCTTCAGGAAATTATAAGGGCAGGACAAGACTCACTGACAGCTCAGAAGTAGGATGAAACTTCTTTTTTTATTATAATAATTAATTTAATATCCATCCTTTTTAATAGCTGAGTAGTGTTCCACTGTATGGATGTAGCCCTGTTCATCTATTCACTAACTGAAAGACATGAGCCATTTCCAGTTGTTATCCAGTGATAACAAATAAAGCTACTGCAACCATTTACATACAGATTTTTTTGTGAACAGAAGTTTTTGTTTCACTTCATAAATAAATGCTTAGAAATGGGATGTGGGATTCTTTTAGGGGGCTGTGTTTAACTTCATGTGAAACTACATTCCAAAGTGACTATCCATTTTGCATTCCTAAAAGTAACAAATGAGCATTCCACTTGCTCTGCATCCTCACCAGTACTTGATTTTATTAGCTTTATTACACAATCTCAGTTGTTCCAGTGGTTTAGTGGTGTCTCATTACAGTTTTAATTTGTGTTTCCCATTGACCAATGTTGAGCATCTTTTATCTGCTTATTTGCTATTCATACATTTTCTTTGCTGAAGTGTCTGCTTAAATCTTTTGCCCATTTTAAATGTGCATTATTCATATTCTTTTTATTGATTTTTGAAAGTTCTTTATATGTGTTTGTTACAAGTAGTTTATTAAATATAAATATAAATATAAATATAAATATAGTATGTGCCATATTTTTCCATTCTGCTAACAATGTCTTCTGGAATACAGTTCTTAAGACTATTTAAACTTTAATAGTGAGCAGGGTCTTCTTGGAGAGAATTCTTAGAAGCCTGGTAGAGTCTGGCCTAGAAGTTGGATACAAAACATGGTGCCTGGCAGTATATTTTGCTCTAAGTGTATCACTGTCTTTGTTAACAGTTGCTTCTGTTCCCAGGCATAATTACCATCCAAGTCTCAGGCCTGGATCTGTAATACCTCTGAATGGAGGGTGCTTTTTCATTTAGAACTATACAAAATAGTTCTGATTATATCCTCCTTGTCTGACAATGGAGAATTTATCCTAATGAAATAAATTGTCACTATTTATAGTGCCTCTAAAAGTTGCACTTTCAATGAGATATTTTTGTGAGTTTTTTTAAGTTGATCTGCTCTGCTAAGAGACAATTTCTCAGTGATTTCAAGATGCTCTTATCTGCATGTCTAGGGAATTACTTCAATAGTTCCACCTCTGTTATTAATACACATTATAAAATACATTATAAAATTGTTTATGTACCCACAAGGCATCGTACCCTTTGTATTTTGTCTTCTATCTGCCCTTTTCCATGTACGTTTATGTTCAAATTGTCTCATTTATCTATAAGCCTCCTTAAGGGCACAAATTGTATCAAGGCATTTCTCTATACACCTATAGCATTTCAACAATTGTAAACAGGAATAAAGCTCAGTTGACTCCAGGAAAGAACTTTGTATTTATATAGTATTTCTTCATTATGTGCTTAAAAATACATATTTCTGCATAGGATACTATTGGTACCAAAATGAATATTGGTGACCTAAGACTCTAAAAACATTCCCTTTCTCCTATGTTATTCCCCTTTTTGCTTTTGCTAACATAACTGTTTATGCACGGCAGTGAGTTTCATTGTTAGAGCTTTTATAAATTATGTGTTTTTCAAGTTGGTATAGAATTAACAGGCAATCCTACTTCATCATTTTGGTGGTCCCAAAAGAATTATTAAGTCTTTCACCTTGTGGTTCAAATGAGTTCAAAAAAGGAAGCCAGCATTACATGATGGAAAGGTCTTCACCAGCTCCATTAGATTAATAGACACTCACCTTAATCCAGTTCCACAGGGTCTAACAAGGCCTAAGTCTTACTGTATAAATAATAAAATAATAAACACAGATCATGCAGTAGACAGACCATATTTTCGTTTGACATGTAAATTTATGTATTATTAGTAATTATCATTTTCTCTACCTAGATTTATTTAATAGCTACTTTTATTTATTGAATACATAACACATATACAATTCTATAAGTTAATTAGTTTATTCTGGCACCAGTTCTATGAGACAGATATTGCTATTAGCCTTGTTTTTCGAATTAGGAAAGTGAAATTAAAAAATTGTATTACTAAATTTTCAGTGTTTTTCTTTTATTTAACATTTTTAATAGCATATTTTAGTTGCACAGGAGAGTTCATTGTGACGGTTTGATATATTCTTAAAATGTGCCTTGGTTGGGTTGGTCCCCACTGTCATTCTCCCTCACTCTCCTCCTCCTTACTTAAAATGTTTTCAACAGTTTTCATTGTTCTATTTTCATATAAATATATAAACTACATCAATCATATTCCTTTCCATACATCTTTTACCCATTCCATTCATCCTCCTCTTCCCACTATTATTCACACCCTAATGGGACCTATTTTACATTCTAGTCCTTCACTTTTTAAGTATATATTCACTTTTCAAAGGGTTTTCACCATGGTTTTTCACCCACAAATATGCTGTACTTTAATCAGTTTATCCCCTCTACTACTCTCCCTTAAGTTAGAAGACCACTGGAGTCACAATTGAAGACACAGGAACAGAGAATTTTCTTGGGGAGGCAAAATTTACTTGTGCAGAAGGGTGCTTAGGCACATGGGCACAGCAAGCATGAGGAGTAGACCACAGGTCCACATTTTTATTCCTGATGCAGTGGGGCCCTGTACTTTTCACATGGATTGGTTGAGTTGGTGTGCCCAATCTGCTCATGATTGGCTAATGCTACACTTGTAATTTAGGGGTGGGGTAGGTAGTAATTTTTGTGTGAAAGTAGAGCTCAGTGAACAAGAACTTGGAACTACAAGCAGTTAAGATGGCAACACACTTTAATAGAAAAGACTTTTCCTCACAGTCCCCATCTCTTTTTGTTTTGTTTTTTTCTTTAAACTCATTTAACATTATTAAACTCTGTATTTCAGCTGTACTCAACAGTAATTGGTATGATACGGGAGTCTGTCTTGTTAAGGCAGTTTCTATGCATCTAAGAATTAGTTCCCATATACAAGGTATAACACAACACCCATCTAAAGTCATTGCCCTAAATACAACAAGAAGGGATGTTAAGATTGATGTCATCACCCCCTTCCATTTTCCAAACCATTGCTCTATCTAGTTAGTGAATGGGTTTTTCATCCCTGAGTTCTTAGCCAGTTCATTTGACAGGGCTGTCAGGTCTTGGAGAGCCTTGGTTATGGTCTCATCTGGAGCTATGTTGTTGGGGATGAATGTACAGCATTCACCCCCAATCAAGACACATACTTCTCCTTTTTCTTCCAGAATGATGTCTAGAGCCGTTTGGTTTTCCCATGCCATCTTACTGGCGGGGCCTAGTTCTGCAATTGACCTCACTGTATCTCTAGTATAACTGACAAATCTCTGTTGGTTATAATAAATATAGTTAATCCAGTCCACGTTTTTATTAGTAGTGGGCCACCAGAAGAGTTCTGATTCAAATCCTGCTGCTATTAGATTCCTTACTTTGAATTCATTGGGGACTCCCTTTGGGACCCCAATGGCATCTATGTAGACATGGAGTAAAATGACCCTCCAGGGGAAATAAGATCCCATTTCTGTCTTTCCTTGGTTAGGGAAGGTTTGAGTTTCTGAAATGCCAGACTGAAAGGGATAGCCAATTGGACTGAAGTGCTGCGTCTAAAAACTGAATACGCCTCTTGAAGTCCTGGTGCTTAGACTTGCACTGTTCCATGTTCTCTTTAGCTTAGCTTTTCTAAAGCCTATGTATAAAGTTCTCCGTGCAGACCTGCACTGTCCCATGTTCTCTTTAGCATTCTTAAAATCTTAGCCCTCAGACTTGCTAGCAAGTCCCCTTTAACAATTCTACTTCAGCAATTCTTTTCTCTTCAGCAATGCTCCCTTCAGCAATTCATTTTCCCACTTCAGCAATCTCCCTCCAGCAATCCTCCCTTCCAAAAGCCTCCCACATCCAAAAAGCCAAAGCCAAAAGCCTAGTGTCCTCCTTTAGTGAGTCTTTTATACCCAGTGGTAAACAAGGAGGTGGAGCAGTATTTCTCAGGGAGGGGCATGACATTGTAACAGGAGAAACCTGCATTCCTTCTTCTCTAAATGTAAACAACATAGGAAAAGCAGCTGAACTGCATCTTGCCTTCTAGCTCTCTTCTGCAGCTGGGACTATGCCAAATCTCAACCTACGGATTATTTCTTATGAAAAACAGCTGCTTTGCATTTTACTCTAGCCTTATTCTGTGGCTGGGGTTGTGCCAAACTCAGGCTACAGAACATTGGGTACAGCTGTGCTTATGTCTTCATAGACTTCCCTTACTCCACTCTCCACAGTTAGAGCAGACTTATTGCTCATCTCTTCAAAGGATTGGCCTTCACTGCACCCAGATACATTCCCTAGAAACTCTAACCCTTCCCCCCACCTAGAGAAGCAAGAGACAAAGTTAGAGCTTTTAGATGGGATCCTGATTGAGGCAGCTTTAGCCTCTCATGGTCATTTATCATGGGAAACAGTTGATACAATATACTGAAAGACCCATTGCCCCAGGCTGTCCTTTCCTGGAAGAGGATAACTTTGCACACCATTCCAACAGAGTCAGTGGTACAACCCAAGGGGAAAAGACAACTTGGGGTTCCAGTCTCCCTGTCACACATGCATAGCAATTGCTCTTACTTAGTATGTGTACAGAATATTTAATCCATTCCAGCCAGACATTCATTTCCCCATAACCAGTTTCAATAGCTATAGTCTGTCTTAGGTCTTTGAACTTCACTACAGTTATCCCAGTGTGATTATGACAAAACTGGGTAAGCTGTGTTGGGGACAGGGCACGAGGGGTGCTGTGGTAACAGGATCTTTGAGTAATTCCAAGAGAAAAGAACCTATAGGATCAGTGCTCCCAAAATGACTAGCTCCTAACCCATAGCTCATTAAACCAGATAGCTCTGTTGTCATAGAATGGGGATCATTTATGATCATCCTAAGGGGGGGTTGCATTGGAGATGCTGACAATTGGGAGGGGGAATAGCTTTCTTAAACTGGATTTTCTTTCCCCAATTATCCTTTCCCTATTCTGGGGTTAGTAATATACTGGTGAGATATATTCTCCAGATGTAGTCATCCACCCTATCATGTCCCATGCATAACATGGATGATAACCACCTTCATAACTACTACTCTTTTCATAACCAGGGGCAGAGTCTGCTATATATATATACATTGTTGATTATACATATATAATGCTGATTCTTAAGATCACCACAGGATATTACAACACATACATCACTTTCAATAGATATAGGCGAAGAGGTCTGAGCGACACCCTTAGTGGTCAGACAGTTCTCAGTTGGAAAAGGAATAACAACTCTATTACAGTCTCTTTAAGGTTACTTTTGTGTCACTGGGACTTGAAGATGTGGCTCATCATTCCCCCTTCGGAGCTCATTTTGTTTGGGTGTAGCGTGTTCATCCTTTCTCAGCAGTATATGCTGCCATCTCAGTAGTTAGTAGCATCTAATAAGGTCCCTCCCAGGATGGCTCAAGCTTCTCTCCACTCCAAGTCCAGATTAAGACATAATCTTCTGGTTGGTGTGGGTGCACTGGAAATTCAAGTGGTGGAGTCTGGGCCAGTAGTCCCTGTTGCATAAGGGATATGGAGCTGAAGAAAAACTGAGCACAAAATTTCAGAGAAACTGATCTTTGGTTTAAAAGGAGGGGAGGCCAGAGGCCAGCCCAAATGAGTAAACCTTATAACATTTCATAAGGAGAGAGTCCTATGTCTTTCCAGGCAGCAGTCCTAATTCTGAGTAAGGCTAGAGGTAGGTATTTGGTTGAGGGTAGTCTGGTCTCAAGAACTAGTTTAGTCAGTTGCCTTTTTAAAGTTTGATTCATTCTTTCAACTTTTCCCAAAGAGGGTGGGTGCCATGGAGTATGATATTCCCACCTGATATCTAATGCCCTCGCCAATTCTCTGAATACATTCACTGTAAAGTGACCCCATTATCTGAATCTATATTTTCAATAAATCCCAACAGAGGAATTATATTGTCTAAAACAATCTTAACTACTTCATTGGCAGTGGCACTAGACAGAGGCATAGCCTTGAACAAATTAATTAGATGGTCCACTATGACCAGTAAATTCTTAGACAGCCCTGGGATAATTCAGTGTAGTCCACCTGAACACTTTGAAAAGGCTTGGAGCCTGGATTTCTTCCCCCTAAAGATAGTCCCCTTAAGGCCTATTTGTTAAACTTCCTTCAGGCTAGACAGCCTTCAGTGACCTGTTTTGCTAGATTATAGATTCCTGGATACACATAAACTTTGAGGATGACATTACACATAGCCTGGACCCCCCAATGACTTCCTTAGTGTAATTGTGCTAATATCTCCCTCATGATAGGCTTGGAGAGTACTTCCCTCCCATATGGGAGGAGCCATTTCCCCTCAAAGGTCTGAGAGGTGCCCACCTTCCTGAGTTGAGCTTCATCCTGGGGAGTGAAAACAGGGGTTAGGGATGGGGTCTGGATAACAGAAATGAGATGTAGCATTGGTATCTCTGCATGGAGGGAAGACTCCTTTGCAGCTTCGTCAGCTAGGTTGTTTCCCTGCACCTCAAGGTCCAAGTCCTGGGACATGGACTACTGCAATCTCCTAGGAAGCATAAGATTCTCCAGCAATCTGATAATCAGCTCCTTGTGTACCAGGTCCCGTCCTTCACTATTAATCAATGCTCTTTCAGCCCATATTTTTCCAAAAGTATGTACCTTCCCAAATGCATATTTAGAGTCAGTATAGATCATTCCTTCTTTGTCTTTTAAGAATTTTAGTGCTTGATTGAGACTGGATATTTCACAGGTCTGAGCCAACCAGTTATTGGGTAACCTCCTTGATTCAATAACTTTTAATTTGACTTCATCTACCACTGAATATCCATTATGTTTTTTTCCTTGAATAACTCTAGAGGAACTGTCCACAACAGCCTAGGTCCATCCAGGAAGGGAGTTTCCCTGAGATTGGGTATGATTTTAGTCTGGTATTTGATAAAATCCAGACAGCAATGTCACATAGAGTCCTGGGCTTTCCCTCCCAACAGAAATTCCGCAGGGTTTAAATAGGTTTTGGTGGTGAGGCCCAAGTTATCCCTTTCCAGTAGAATGGCATCATATCTTAATATTCTGGAGTCATTTGGCAACCTCCCTACTTTTTGCTGAATAATAGTTCTGACCTGGTGAGGTGTGCTAACTATCAGAGACCCTCTGAAAGTAAATTTTTGACTTTGTTCAGTCAATAGGGCCATGGCAGCAACTGCTTGAATACATTCTGGCCATCCTAGAGTTACAGGGTCAAGGAATTTGGATAAATGTTCTTGAGTAAGGACCCCAAGGACTGTTCCCTTTTCTACATTAACAAATAAATGGAAAGGTTTCTCTAGGGAAGGTGGAGCCAATACAAGTGCTGTGATTAAGGACCGTTTAAGGCTTTCTATTATCTGGAGATCCTCTGGCTCCCAACAAAAAGGATTTGGTTCCTCTTCTAAAAGTTTGAAATAAAGGGTTTTAGTCTTGAGTGGATAAGATTCTAGCCACAGTCTGCAATATCCAATTAAACCTAGAAATTTTTGAAGTTCTCTTCTAGTCTTGGGTAGAGGCATGTGAGTAATCCCCTCTATTATCTCAGGACCTAATCTTTGGTTCCCCTGGCCAATCAAATGTCCCAAATATTTGACCTCTTCTTCAACAAATTGTAACTTAGTTTTCGAGACTCTTAATCCTTGACAGCCCAAGAAGTCTGGGAGACTAATTGTGGCATTTGTCTCCTCTCCTCTTTCTTGGTAAGTCCAGATAATAGAAGATTATCCACATATTGTAATAAATTCATCTGGGAGGAAAGGGCAAATTCCTCCAGCACTTGCTCTAAAATTTAGCCAAATAAGTTAGGGGAGTCAACAAAACCTTGTGGAAGGACTATCTATCTGTAATGTTGCTTTCTCCCTGTCTGAGGGTCTTCCCATTCAAAGGCAATGATGTCACTGCTATCCTCTGCCAGGGGGCAGGCCCACAATGAATCCTTTAAATCTTCTACACTAAACCATTGATGATCTGGAGGTATTTTACTGAGGAGAGTATAGGGCCTTAGGACAACTGGGTGTTTACTGTGAACCACCTGGTAATAGCCCAGAGATCCTGTACCAGCCATTATGATCCAGCTGACTTTCTAACTGGCAGGATCAGAGTATTAAAAGGGGACAGGCAGGTTTACAAAAGACCATCCTTTAATAGACTCATGATTATGGGTTTCAGGCCCAGCCTCCCTTTCAGAAGTATGGGATATTGCTTCCTTCATATTATCTCACTGGAGGTTTTCAGGTCAATATGAATTGGGAGAATCTGTAGCCCTACCCTGTTCCCATCCTTGGTCTAGATCTCAGAAAGAATTTGGACCTTGATTTGCACTGTCATCAAATTTAATGAAATCTTAAAATTCTTTTCCCTTGCTTTTATTTCTATGCCCAGCCCAGACATTAAATATCTGTCTAGAAGATTGATCTGAGACTCAAGTACAAAAAGGAGATTAATCCATTCCACCAGATCTTGGAATTTCACCAGGGTGCATTTGAACAAAGGGAAATGAATCCTTTCCCTTCACTCCTGAAATTGGGGGCTGCCCTGAGGAGAGGGACAGGCTTGTGTTGTTGGATTAGTAAGAGATGGCCTTGCTGTTCCAGAGTCTACCAAAAAGGTGATTCTTTTTCTTTGGGTCTTACTTTTAAATTTATCAAGGGCTTCTTGTAGGACCCATCCACATAAAAGAGGCCCTGATCCCCCTTTTCTTCCTCAAAGGCCATAAGGAGAACTATCTTCTCTTCCTTCCTTCCCTCAGGACATTCTCATTTGAAATGTTCTGGCTTTCCACACTGGTGCCACCTGTTCTCTTTCTTTCCCCTTGAAGCCTGTGAGTTTGGTCTTCCCTTTTGGGGTTTCTGAGCAGGTCTTAGCCCAACTCTCTGAAAAGTCTTTTTTCCTGAGTAATCCACTGGATTTGTGGACAACATGATCTTAGCTTTTTTTTTTTTTATTTGCAAACCTAAGAACTGTTCAAGCTGATACACGACTTTGTGGGCATCTTTAATAAAAGCAGCTTGAATTCTTTCTTTAAATTTCTGACTTCTGTGGTAGTCAGCAGGGAATCAACAAAAGAAAAGTGTCTACCTCTAGCTGGGACCTCTCTGAGTGGGTAAAAAGTCTGTGACTGCATTTTGAGTGATGGGGGAAAGGGGAGATTCTGAATATCCCTGATATTGTTGGTGTTCCCTTCTGAGCCCCTAAAAGGACAAACTGTAACCTGAAGTTGAGTCCAAAGTTGGTGGGAAATCACTTGGAGGCTAAGAAGGGAGCTTGGTCTGGGCCTTCTGAGGCTCCTGACTGGAGTCTTTATCCCCATTTTGGGATTCTGCCTGAGAAGCTGAGGCCTCCAGATTATAAGGGGGAGGAAACAAGAAAGAGGATCCCACTTGGAGGAGGTTTTCTTCAGCTCCATTTTGTCCGTCTTTTCTAATTTTAAGGGAAAGAGAACCACAGGTCCTTGTCTCCAACAAAGGACATACTCAATTTCTTTCTGACTCCCAGGACCTTGTCATTAACATATCCAATAACTAATTGGCAGACCCAGTCCTCATCTGATCCAAATTTTGGCCAGAAAATGGCCAATTTGAGAACAGGTCCCTGGGTCCAGATAAAGCAGCAATATTTGATCATTTGCTTCTTCTTTTTGCCTTTGGTCTGAGGGTTATCAGGCCAATATTTTAACATCTGACCTAGCAGACTGAATGATGGTATTTTATTTTTAGTTTCATCTTTTTTAGAGCTCTTTTCATTTGCAGCATTCCCCATCCTGGCCTACCTGATTGGTGTGAATGCCTGGTTGCTGCTCAACCCCCCTAACTTCCTGCAGGTGTCTCACACATTACCCCACATGCTTTGTCCATTTCCAACTGATTCCCTTGCAGAACAATATCCAGTTGGTGGTGCTAGTTGACAATAAGCAGGTTGGTATAAGCCCCTGACTAGGTCCATATGGACTGCTGTTAAGCCATCTGTGGTTGCCTGGGGATCTACAGAACTGTGGATTTGGATATCACACACTTGCCCCATGTCTCAGACACATTTTATTCACTTTTACACAACCTCCAAGATCCTCCCTGATCACCAAGGAATACTATGCCAGTTGATAGCAGTTCTTACCTTCCTTGATCTGTACACAGACTTGCTTGGTCACCACAGCTTACTAAGGCCCTTTCTCCCTGTGTTGCTGACATAATTCAGGCCCAGAGTGAATTTCCAGTCCAAGAGTGCCAGTCGACCAATACCTTGGGGCCATGGCAATGAGGTGAGGGATGTGTCTCCCTCAGGGGAATGGACTTCCAAGCACCTCCCCTTGAAGGAGTTAGCCCAGATGAGCCTCAGAGTGTTAGAAATAAGACTCCTGAAGACCACTGGATTCAGAATTGAAGACACAGGAACAGAAAGGTGGCCCAGCAAGGCAAAATTTACTACTGTAGAAGGGTGCACAGGCACATGGACACAGCAAGCACAAGGAATTGACCATAAGTCCACATTTTTATTCCTGATGCAGTGGGGCCCTGCCCTCTTTACTTGGATTGGTGAAATTCAGGAGCCCAATCTGCTTGCAATTGGCTAATGCTACACTTGGAATTTGGGGGTGGTGTAGGTAGTAATTTCAGCTGGAAAATGAAGCTCAGTGAACCAGAACCCAGAACTGCAGGCAACTAAGATGGCAACAGGCTCTGATAGAAAAGACTGGTTTCCTCACATTTATCCTTTCTCTGCTGCCTCCTATTATACAACAGCTTTCAGTGTGTTTTGTTATACCATATTCCTAACAGAAGCAATGTATTTTGATGTTATTCACTCACTATCATTCTTGTTTCCTCTCCCTCCTTCCCTGTTTTAACATATTATAAACATGTTCTATATCATGTTATATACATGATATATAAACACATGTTATATATTATATATATGATATATATACACATATTATCATGTTTATATTTGTGTATATAGTTATCTTTTGAATTTTCAGTGCCCATTATCCATAGCTTTGATCTTTTAATGGAGTACCAGAGTTCTTGCACATTCCATTCCTATTTCTTCATTGTTTTCTATAAATTCATTTTTTTCCCATTATATCTACTTTGTCTTCAAGCCCCAAATTCTGTCTTCCATTTTATTTAGTCTGCTGGATAGGCTTTCAACTGAATTTTTTAATTTGACTTATAGAGTTTTTACTTTGGGAGCTTCATTTTTTTTTTCTTGCAGCTCCTCATATTTTTGTCAAATTTCCCTTTTATGGGTTTCATTTTCTTATTTCATTTACTTGCTTTTTATCCTACTTTAGTTCACTCAGCTTTCTGCTTGTATACTCTTCAAGTTCATTTAGCTGTTTCTTTGCATTCCCATTGAATACATTTAGCTGTTTATTGGTATTCTCTTTGATTTTACTATCTTGTTTTTGCTTGTCTTTTATCTCATTAATCATTTTTTTCATCATTCCTTTGAAATTGGAAATTGAGATTTCATCCCCTTCACTATCCATTAAATCCTTTGTTTTGTGTTGACCTTTGCAGAATCATATTTCTTATACCTCTATTTTGAGATTTTTCATCTATAGTCAAATAGCTGGTTGGAGGTTTTAATTGCCTAAAGTCTTTTCTTTGAATTGTTTTCTATTTTCTGGCAAGACTGGTTAGTCGCTAGATAGTTGTGCCATTTTTTTTTTTATCACTGGCATGGGGGTATAACGTAGCAATAACAAATTCATCAACTCAATACAAGCCAGATGTTTACATGAAGTAGAATATCTTTGGCAGTAATAGCTACATGTTTAATCACATTATATATGAAGGGGACTAGTGTTCTTTTATGGTGTAGTAAGAGTTAGAAAAATAAAACTTATTTGTATAAGATTAAAACTTAAGTAGTTAAAATAAGGGTGGTAGGGGAGGAGATAAGGAAGGAGAAAGATGGGGAAAAGGGGAGTCAAGTGTAAGGGCTACAGGTAAACAAAACCCTATTGTGTAGAGATCCAGTTCAATTATTGTGGATAAGGGTGCTATTGCCAGAAATTGCAAAAGGAGAGAAAAGTTGATTAATATAAGAAGAAGGCAGACTAAACCACCAGTTGAATGATTTCTAAACAAGAGATAGGAAAAGTGAAGAACCAAAAAAAGAAAGAAATGTAAAAACAAAATGAAAAATGAAGGAGAAAAAATTGGCAATATGAGGGATAGACAAATTAAAACCTCATTTTTTGTTAACAATCAGTATTTCTTACTTATTAAGGAGAAGAGTAGATGTCTTCTGTGCTCTGTCAGTACATTGAATGCTACCCTTCAATCCCTGGTCCTCAAGATTTTGTCTGTAATTCTCTTGTTGCACTTTCTCGGAGGCCTGGTTTGCCAAGGTATAACATGCGGTGGGAAATCTCTGCAATAGGACTGCTTCTGGAGTAAGGTAAGACAGCTCCCAGTGTGTGAGCTAACCACACATTTGTGGGTCAGATGAGTGAGGGGGGAAATTTGCTGTCATTTGTGAACATGACAGCACTGATGGGTTGGGCAGTAAGTTAAGGACTTAGCTAGCTTGCTAGCTCACCTGGGTGCCCTACTTGTTTTGTAATAGAGACCTGAGTGCAGAACTCTAACCACCCAGCCTGCCAGCTTCTTTCCCCTTCTCTGCAGAGACACCAGGCTGAATGGCTTCCAAGCACTCTTGTTAGGCCTTTGTGGAAGTCTTCTGTCAGTCCGTTTATCCTAGGATTCTTAGGGGTTAGCTTCAGTCCATTCAGACGCAACATTTCTTAGATGCTGGATGAATTTGTTCCCATTTGCTGAGCAGGCCTGTGCTGTAGCACCCAGGACTGAAACCAGGTCACTTACCTGCTTGGTTTTCAGACTAGTCTATCTGGTTTCAATGGAGGTAGGGACACTTGGTGGTCAGCTACTGTCCAGTGGCTCAGGCAAGGCTTGCCAGTGTGCTCTAAGCCCTCCCTGTTGTTGTTTTATCCACGTGGTGGTTCTTGTGAGTGACTTTTGCAGGAAGCATTCAGGTCCAGACAGAAAAAACAAAAAATACACAAACAAAAAACCTCAGGCAAGGGTGAGGGATGGAACAGGGCTGGGTTTGCATCCATGCACCCTTGGTGAATTTGCACTTTTAGAGGCTTAGGTAGAAGTTGTAACTCCAGATAAAGACTGTCCTTATACTAGCTACCTCTTTTTAGCATAACTTGCTCGCCTATCCTTGCAGCCATGATTCTAGTGTTTCCTTTCAGGTTCATGGAGGCTTGAGAAAGTGGTGCCTGTCAGCAAACTCTCATCTTGCCTCTGCTAACTACTTTTCTTTTTTTACAAAATAGATCCCATATTCATTACTACTATTATTACAAAGTGAAATATGAGAGCTCTTTCCAGTACTACTTACTCCAGTTGATTTCTATGATAGATGATGAAGTAATAGAAAGAAGGTAAAAACTGGCTCTTCCTGTTGATCATTATTTTCCTGTTACAAGACATAATAACTTCTACAAAACTCTAAACAGCAAATTCCATAATCTCAGTAGAGAGCTAATGGTGATCAATCCATGAGGCATGCATGATATTTTATGGACATTCTTGAGTTGGAATTGAGTGCTATTTTGGGCTGTGATTATGGAAGAGAGAATGCTTTGGAGGAGATCAGAGCAAAATGGGGGTAATTCTTTCTCCAGTGGTCCTGCAAAAGTCAATATTCAATGCAGGCTTGTAATTATTCCCATTTCCATGGAAAACTGGGTGTCATTGGCAGATTAATATAGTAAACTTATGTTCTTTTCCATATCTAAATCAATTCAGTGACACAAGTCACAATTCTTAGTAACCATCTCCCTGAAAATAACTCAAAAATCTATTGCATAGCTTAGCCAAGAAAACAGTATAGCTGTCTTTTGAAACAGCAATATAATTTAAAACAAAAATCATTTGTGTCAGATTTTGCCATTTTCTGAATTGCTCAAATTTCACAAAATCTTCTCCAAATCTTCTACTTTAAAGCAAAGTAGACTGAAGTAGTCTAAGAAATAAATCAGCATGGTCTTCAACACAAACACTTCTGATGATGGTGGCATACCTACTCTGAGATTTGCAATAGATATCTATCAGAACATCAAGTAATATTTTTCTCCTAATTGAAGATAAGCACACAACCATAAATACTTAACAAAAACATATAGATGACATATAGGTTGCATTACTAGCATAAATGCACTGGAAGTCAGATTACCTGAATATTGTAAAAGTAGGTTTGTGCTTTCTACTTTTCTTATTATGATATTTTTATTGGTGCACATTGTTTTTTAATTTTTTTGTGGATTTTTTTGTAGTGAAAGTGATAGTAAAGCTCATTAGGAAAGGAGGACAACTTTCAATATACTGAAAGCGAGTCATTTCTAGAGTAAGAACAAGAATGACCAGTGCACATTAATTGTATAAAAGGGTTTCACAGTACTATTTATATATATGCAATAACATATTAGATATTAAACTTTCTTATTCCCCTTCCCTCATTTAAAAATTTTGTAAAGTTTTTCTATTTTCATACATGTATTTAATATACTTGTATCATATTCACAGCACATCACTCTCCTTCTAATCCCCCTCACCTGTAACAGTTCACTTTTTACCTCAGGTCATTTTTTTTTGTATATATTACACATATGAAAGAAGAGATGTGGTGTTTGCTTTTCTGAACTTGGCTTATCTTGCTTAGCATAATGATCTCTAGTTCCATCCATTTTCCTTCAATCCACATGATTTCATTCTTCTTTATAGAAAATAGCACTATTATAAATATATACCACATTTTCTTTATTCATTTAGCCATGGGCACCTCGACTGATCCCATAGCTTGTCTATTGTGAATAGTGCTGCAATAAGCATGAATATTCAGATGTCTCTACTGCATGCTGACTTACTTCCTTCAGGTATAGACCCAAGAATGGTATAGAAGGATCATATGGTAGTTCTATTTTTAGTTTTTGAGGAGCTAGTTTTCAAGGTGGCTGCACTAGTTTGCATTCTAATCAGAAGTGTATGAGGGTTGCATTCCCTTCTACCTTCTGATCAGCATTTTTGTTGTTTCTCTTCTGTTTTTGTCTCTGTATTTCTGGGATTTAAACTCAGGGCTTTGTACTTGCTAGACAACTGCTCTACCACTTGAGGAATGGCCACAGGATTGTTTTTTTTCAGTGTATTTTTCAGTCAGTGTCTTGCACTTTTGCCCAGACATGTCTTGAACCACTGCCATCTTACCTCTGCCTACCTTGTAGCTGGGATTGCAGGCATATTCCACAAAACCCACCTTGTTTTTAAAGATAGGTTCTTACTAACTTTTGCCTAGGCTGTCCTCAAAACATGATCCTCCTTTCTCTGCCACTAAAGTATCTGGGATTTGTTCTTTGTTTTCTTGATGATAGCCACTTTGACTGAAGTGAGACAGAATCTTCATGTTTTTTTTATTGGCATTTCCTTTATGGATAACAATATTGAATATTTCTTCATGTATTTATTGGCCATTTGTACTTGTTCTTTTGAGATCCGATCAATTAATTTGTCCATTTATTAATTGGATTATTTCTACCTTTTTGAGCTCTTTATATATTCTGGACATTGATCCTTTGTCTGATGAATAGCTCATAAGGATTTTCCTTCCATTCTGTAGACTGTATCTTCACTCTGGAAATGGTTCTTTAGATGTATGGAAACTTTTTTAATTTGATGCAAACCAATTTGTTGGTTCTTTCTCTTATTTACAGAGTGATTGGAGTCCTATTCAGAAAGTCATTTCCTATATGTACATCTTCAAATGTTTTCCTGCAATAGCTTCAAAATTTCAGGTATTACTTTAAGGTCTTTAATCTATTTTCAAACGAAGTGAGAGGTAGTGATCAAGTTTCAGTTTTCTACATGTGGGTATGCTGTTTTCCCAGAATCATATCTTGGTCTCCAACAAATGCTTATGGTATCTTAGTCAAAAATAAGATTGCTATAGCTATATGGGATTTTTTTTATGTGTATCTTATTCTATTCTATTGATTCACACATCTGGTTTTGTGCCAGTATAATGCTGTTTTGTTACTATAGCTCTGTGGTATAATTTAAAGTTAGGGATTATGATACTTTTACCATTGCTCATTTATGAGGATTGCTTTGGTTATTCAGTGTCATTTACACTTCCATTTGAATTTCAGGATTGAGTTTTCTACAACTGTGAAGAATCACATTGGAATTTTGGTGGGGATTGCACTGAATCAAAAAATTACTTTTGATAGTGTAGCCATGTTCACAATATCAATTCTACTGATTTTTGAATAGGGGAGGACCTCCCATTTTCTGGTGTTTTTATTTTTCAGTGTTTTATAGTTTTGATTGTAGAGGTCAAGTATCTCCTTAGTTATGCTTTTTAGACATCTTTTTTTAAAGATAGTCTGAATTAGAATTTTTTCCTAATTTCTTTTTAGCCTGTTCATTATGGATAAATAGAACAGCTACTAAGAGAGAACATGTTGATTTTTGTATCCTGCTACTTTGCCAAAAATGCTTATCAGACCTAAGTGGTTTTTGGAAAATTCTTTAGGGTCTTTTAGTTATAAGATCATATCTTCAAATAATGATAATTTGACTTCTTCCTTTCCTATTTTTATCCCTTTCATTTCTTTCTCTTGCCTTATTTCTCTGGCTAAGAATATGGCTCCAGAAGAAAAATGTTTTTAGCATTTCCTTATTATGTAGCTTTTTGGCTATAGGTCTGCTGTATAAAGTTTTAAATATATTGGGAATGTTCTTTCTTTTCCTAGTTTCTTAAAGGTATTTATCACGAAAGGATGTGGAATTTTGTCAAAGAATTTTCCTGCCTTTATTGAAGTAACCATGTGTTTTTTGTTTTGTACCTTATTCTGTTTATGTGCTATATTACATTGATCTGCATATATTAAACCATCCTTACATTTCTGGTATGAAACCTACTTTGTATTTTTAATGCATTGTTAAATTCAGTTTGCAAGTATTTTGTGAGAACTTCTGTATCTATGTTCATCAAGAAAATCTAATGTTCTTTTCTTTTTTTGTTTTTGTTGAATCCTTGTCTGGTTTTGGTATTAGGACAATACTACCTTCATAGAATGAGGGTAGTAGTGTTCCTTTGCTTTCTGTTTTATGGAAAAATTTGAAGAGCACTGGTGTTAGTTCTGCCTTAAGGGTCTGGTAAGGTTCAGCAGTAAATCCATCCAATCCTGGGCTTTCCTTTGCTGAAAGATTCTTTATTATAGCTTCTGATCATTATTGACTTGTTTACATGGTTTATATTCTCTTGATTCAATTTTGGTAGGTCAAGTGCATCTAGAAATCTATCTGTTTCTTTTAGATTTTCCAGTTTATTAGAATAAAGTCTTCAAAGTATTCCCTCATGGTCCCGCCACTTTTTTTTACATCTAATTTTATTAATTTGGGTCTTTTCCTTTCATTTACGTTATTTGGCTAAGTGTTTGTCAATATTGTCTACCTTTACAAAGTACCAAGTCTTTGTTTCACTGATTCTTTGTATCATTCCATTAATTTATTCCATTATCTTTATTATTTCTTTCTGTCTACTGATTTGGGATTTTTCTTGTCTTCTTTTTCCAGGAGCTTGAAGTTCATCATTATTTATTTGACAGCTCTGCTTTGTTAATGTAGATATTCATTAGCCAGAAACTTTCCTTTTGTGCTGTTCCCAAAACATTTTGGTAACTTGTGCTTTCATTTTCATTTGATTCTAGGAATTCTTTGATCTCCCCTCCCTTTACCTTCAATGATCTACTGATCATTCAAAATTGTATTATTCTATCTCCACATGTTTGTGTCTTCTCTGTAGTTTTTCTTGCTGTTGATTTCTAGTTCTATTCTATTGTATCTGTTAAAATACAGGAAGTTATTTCAATTTTCTTGTGTTTATTAAGGTTTGCAGATATATATTTTGGATAAATTACTGTAGGCTGCTGAGAAGAATGTGTACTCTGTGGCTCTTAAGTGGAATATTCTGTATATGCCTTCTAAGTCCATTTGATCTATAGTGTCATTTAATTCTTAAGTTTCTTCTTTAATTTTTGCCTCAATGATCTATCTATTGGGGAGTGTGATAATGAATTCATTGACTAGTTTTGTGTTGGAGTACTATGCATGCTTCATGTCCAGTAGTGTTTGTTTTATGAAATTGGGTATGCCAATTCAGTGTATGTATGCTTATAATTGCTGTACATCCTCTTTATGGATTGTTCCTTCATCAATATAAAGTGACATTTTTGTTTCATCTCATTAATTTTGTTTTGAAGCCTGCCTTGTCAGATATAAGTATAGCTATACTTGGCTTCCTTTCTTACTCCCTTTTCATTGCATATCTTTTTTTCCCCATCCTTTCACTTTAAGCCTTCATTTGTTTTTCCAGGAATGTGCACTTCTTATAGGCAACAGATCTTGTTTTTCAATCCAATTCACCAGTCTGTATTTTTTGATTTGAGAATTGAGACCATTAGAATTCCAAGTTATTATGGAAAGGTTTCTAGCAGTGTCTGCCATTTTGTTGTTTTAGTAGTGTTTTCTTTTTTCCTAATCTCTTTTTTTCTCCTTTCTTTTTTTTTTTTGCATGGTACTGGGGTTTGAACTCCAGGTCTCATGCTTGCTAAGCAGATGCTGTACTACTTGAGCCATTCTTCCATCCCTAATCTTCACTTTCTTATCTACTTGTTTAGCGAGATTTATTTTTTCCTATACTTTCATGGTTGTGTTTATTTTCCTCTTCTGTGTGTAGATTTCTGTTTTATTTTCTCTTTCTTTCTTTTTGGAGTTTGGTGGTACTGGGTTGGAACTCAGAACTGACACTTGCTAGATAGGCACTTTACTGCTTGAGCCACTATTTCAGTCCTATTTTTTCTGGTTATTCTAGAGAGAAGGTCTCACTTTTTGCACAGGCTAGCCTGGATCATGATCCTTCATTTTATGCTCCTTGCCCTAGCTAGGATGACAGACACATGTAACCATGCTCACCATTTTTCTAGTGTGATATGTTCTTAGTAACTTTTTGCCCATGTTGGTTTTGAAATGAAATCATCCCAATCTCAATTTAAGATTACAAGCATGAGCTACCAGTACCTGGATTTGATTTATTTAAGTATCTTCTGTGGTACTGCTTAATGGTCATGAATTCCTTTAACTTTTATCATAAAATATTTTTATTTTTCCTTTAATAATTAATGATAGCCTTACTAGATACAGTAATCTAAGTTGGCAGTTTTTTTTTTCCTTTCAGAGTTTGCAATACATCATTCCATGTCCTCCTGGCTTTCAGAGTTTTTCATGAGAAATCTATTATTCTGATGGATTTGCCTTTACATGTGACTTGTTGTTTCTCTCATAGCTTTCAATACTCTTGCCTTGTTCTGCATCCTTAATGTTTTAACTATAATATGACATAGAGAAGTTCTTTTCTAGTATTGTCTGTAGGTTTGCTAAAAAGCCTCCTATATTAAATGGCCATCTCTTTCCTAAAATTGGGGAAATTTTCTACTATAATTTCATTGAATATGTTTTCGATGACTTTCGTTTGCACCTCTTCTTCCCTATGCCTATAATTTGTAGATATGGTCTTTTAGTGGTGTCTCAAAGGTCTTATATATTCCACTGTACTTCTTATATTATTCCACATTATTTTCTGAATGTTCTACTTCATCCACCTTGTCTTTAAACCCTGGTATTCCATCTTTAACATGATCCAGTCTATTGATAAGGCTTTCAACTATTTTTTTTATTTAACTGATTTAGCTTTTCATTTACTAATTTCAATTTGTTTTTTTAAGGATTTCTCTCTCTTTATTTAATTATTCTTTTATATCATGAGTTGCATTTTCTTTGAATCCATTGAGGTGCTTATTTTATTCTCTTTGATTTTATTTAAGTGTTTATTTGGGCCTTCTTTAAACTCACTGATCATTCTATTTTTATTTTTATTGGCAGTACTTGTGTTTAGAGCCTCAAGCTTGCCAAGCATTTTCAACTTGAGTCACACAACTTGAGCCTTTTTTCATTTAAGGTAACACTTTTTCCTAGGGCCAGCTTCAAACTGTGATCTTCTTATATCTGCCCTCTGCCTAGCTGGAATTGTAGGTGAGCATCCATGCCCTACTTGTTTTCTGATGTAGGATTTCAATAGCTTTTGCCTATGCTGGTCTTGAGCTGCAATTCTCCCATCTTTACTCTTCACACAGTTCAGATTGCATTTGTGCACCATCACACTTTCTCTTATAATCATTTTTTGAATACTTTCTCTGACATTTTATTCACTTCACTATCATTAGACTTATATTGTGGAATCGCTAAATTTTGGAGGAATTGTGTTGCTTTGTTTTTCATTTTTCTTGTGTTTCTATGTTGGGATTTGTGCATCCCAAATTTTTGGTTAGAGCTTTTAATTACCTGTAATTTTTCAGATAAAGAATTCTCAGACAGGACTGAGTAGTAGCAGAGTTTATATGTAGGTTTTCACCCTGGACAAGGGTTATAAATATTTTCCCATGTGCCCACGGCACCACCAGCCTGATTCCCAGGACCACTCAGAGAGAAGAAAACTAGATAGTCTCTTATAGTTCCTATTGCCATATTGGTACTGTATGTGGGCTGAAGTCTGGGCCAGTCAAGAGTCAGTTGTCTTCTTTAGGGATGCTTTTACTTTAGAAACTTTGCTTCTTTGTTTACCAGGAGCCACTTCTGACCCAAAGACGCATCAAAGCCTACGGGCAAGGCAGTTATGAGCTCACTCCAGAGACCTCTGCTAGTTTGTGTCCCAAGGGATAGTAAACATCTAAATCTATGGATAACACCAAATGCACCAGCGAGTGGGAAGAGCACTTGGTTCTAGATTAGATGGTGAGAACTGAGGCAATCAAGCACTCTGCCTGCTCATGTTTGTGTTTTAAGACTGTTCAGCAGTTAACTACCTCAGGAAGAAGATGGAAAATTCAGGCAATATGCACAACTTGGGTTCAGAGTGCTCAGTCCTACCCAGTAACAACCCACATATAGCTGAGAGGCAAAGACCAAGAATTCTGGCAGTCATAGGCTTGAAGCTCTGTTTCCACAGTGATTCTCAGACTATAGAGCTTGATGGCAGAACCACTAACCACCACACCTATCATTGCCTGAGCTCTGTACTGTTCAAACTTATCAGCAGGTCCACATCAGACTTTCCCCCACTCTACAATTCCCTTGATGGCTATCTCTAAACTAGACATTTCAGTAGGATGTCCTCAGAATCCCTGAGTCATGATTATTCCCTTTTTTGATTCCCATAATAGTGGCTCAGTCTCAAAAATTAGGCCCCCTTTCAAGATGGCACCTGGATGTTGAAATACATAGAACTATAGAATGTCTTTGTACACCAATAGTAGACTGCCACATAGGAGTAGTCACTGACACCAAATCCCTGCACTGGATTTGGGGCTTGAGGGAATTGTGGGTTGGTCCTGGAACTAGGTCTGCCCATCTGTTGCCAGAGCCTTTAGATTTCCCTCCTGTCCAGAGATCTGGGGTTGGAGTTGTAGACTGTTTCCTACTTCTCTGTCACCTTTCTGTTTCTCCATTCTTTTCAGCTGTCATGTCATCTCTTTCATGATTGCTGATGCTCTTCCTCTCTTTGCCTGTTCAGAATATAGTTTCTCCTTTGTTATTTTAACTCTTCTCATTCACAGAGTCAAATGGAGGAAGCTTCTAATATGCTATCTTTCCTACAGGAAATCCTAGATTTAGGTTTTCTGTTGAAAAATTTGTGATGTTTGTACTGTGGCAGAATGTTACAAGTACAAGTTGACAGTTTCACATTTCTTTGATTCTGGCTCTTCTGATTTGTACAAAGATTGGACTATGTTTATATGGCATATTAGTTTCATCTAAGGTTGTATCAAATTGCCTCAAACTTAGTGACTTAAAGCAACACAAAAGTATTGTTTTACTGATCCAAATATCAGTAATCTGAGATGGAACAAAAGGTGAAAATCAAGGTGGTAACAAACTGAGTTCTTTTTAGAGGCTCTAGTGGAAAATACATTCCTGTCTTTTCAAGCTTCTAGAAGGTGTCCAAATTCCTCAGCTCATGGCCACATCACTGTAACATCTACTTTAATTATCACATCTCCTCTGATTCTGCCTCTGTCTTAAAGACTCCACTGAAATTAAATTTGGCCCATGTGGATAATCCAGAATAATCTCTTTACCTCAAAATTGTTAAATTAATCACATTTCAAGTAAGGTAGCTTATACTAAATGGTATATAAGGTCCCATTCATAGGTTCCAAGGATTATAATGTATACTTATTTGAGGGAAGAGAAGCATTATTCTGCTTATTACCTGTGGTCATATAAAGAAGAATATTATTGAGCATTATCATTTTGGAAGAGTTTGGCCTTTGTAATAATCAAACAGCTCTAGAATTGAATCTCACTCCTCACAGATGGATGGTGTCATCAGTAAAGTAATTGCTCCTGGATATCCTCATGGAAGAGTTTGGTTGGATGTTTAAAGAAGTCCCTAGAAAGTTTCTCTATATTTTCAATGGCCAGAATCATATCTCATGTCAATCCATTATCCAATGAAAAGTCTGAGCAAGGGAATACAATCATCATATACAAAATAAATTAGGACTTATTTCTGAAGCTAAGAATAACCCAATTCATAGTCTGTAGGGAGAGGGAAAATGACTAAAAATAATGATAATACTTAAAACAGAGTTATCTTAAAAATAAAGAAGATAGAATCAATACTGAATGGCAACCAACTATTCCTATTTCTAAGCTTTCAAAAGTTTACCCTAAGCAATTACAAGCAAATATAACTGTATAATTACCTTCATTCCATGACATGAAGCAATTTGCTAAGAACACAGTATTATGTGATACATAGTCTACACTCAATATGTACCACTATAGTTGGTATTTTATTGTTTTTTACTAACTGTATTTATTACATGAACATTTTATTAATGCTGTGGAAAAGTATAAAATATTAAACCTTGGGAAGCAAAGGTTTACATAATTTCAAAATACAACATGATCCCTGAGTTCTGCTATGTGAACCCGGCAGATAAAATGCTCTACTTACTGGTCAGACTTATGCTAAATGTGGCTCCTCCTTCCTCTGCACCAAAACCAGTGTTACATTTTGAATCCTATTTGAGTTTTTGCCCATAAGATTGCTCATATTAGCTTCTGACCTCATCTGACATTTCTTCTATGTGAGCTGAGGCTCTTATTTACAATTCCTTCTCTTTCTCTTGGAGCTCTCAGTTCTCTCCTCTCTGCTTGACACATATTTACTCCAGTTTTTTAATGTTATTTTGCACCTCTTAGGTAATAACCGTCCCAGTCTGAAATCTCTGTGGTCCACCTACTGCTGAGATGCTGCTCATTACTGCCCTTGTTGGCTACTACTGATTCTCACATGGTAAACTGCTAGGGCTGTGCAAGTTTATCCAGTACAGAATACCCAAGGGTAGCTGAGCTATTTTATTAGTGAAACTCAGATTTCAAAAAATAAAGTGGTGGTACAGGGAAAAAATGCCTTCTTAATAATGTGGTAATGTCACCAAACATCCTGTGGTCTTAGTAAAGCAAGGGTGGTAAGAAACCTTAATCTAGCATGTTTTAGGCCAGGAATCAGGAGCTAAATACTCTCCTGTTCAGAGATTTCTGTCTTGTTTGCTTTCTGTCCGAGTTAAACTCCTACATAATAGGAATCCTAAAACCAAAGTGACTGACAAGCAGTTCTTCAATATGAGAAGAGATTGGCTCTTATAAGGGCAGAATATTCTTGAAGTTTGCAGACTAAATTTGGGTTTAGTGGAACATTTGTGAATATCATAGAAAAACTTCTTAAAAACTGGATCATCAAAACTGTTGAATTTAAGATAGAAGCAAATAGACAAAGTTTGAACACTAGCCTTATAGAATCTACAAATCTCACACCATCCCTTCCTCAATTTCCTATAACAAATAAACAACTACACATCTGCAGGGAACTGAAATAGTCTTCCCAACATATTACATGCCTCTGAATATCACTGTGAGCAACTAAGCACTGAATAAATGCTAGTTTGTATTATACAACTTTGAAATGGAAGTAATTGAAATAGTTTAGTTGGTCTTCTGGTTGTGCCTAATTTATTTGGAAACATATGATATGCTGCATTCATTGTGTTTAGACATATAACATTCTTGTATATTTTTTAATCTTAAAAATAGACAAGGTCATTAGACTTAAAAGTAGATAAAGTTCCCTTCTTTTGGTCCCTCCTTCTCATTTTCTTTGATTTTTCAACTTTCTTAATCGAAACAGCTACAGTGACCTTTGGATGTCTTCAGAATCCCCACTCTACAGTCTCATACACTAAATGTAGGTATTCTAATTTTTGTAACTCAGTCCTATCTCAATTGAAAAATGTGCTCCTTTAGGACATTAAAAATTATTATGATTTTAACTTTTCATAGATTTATAGATAGTTTCCTTATTTGTCTCATAATAATCTGTTTGTATTGGTAGGCTGGACATTATCATCTCATATTATAATGAGAAAATTGAGGTTCACACAAGTTAAGTAAACTAATCCAGGCTATATAAAAGCAAAGGGAGATGGGGACACAGAGACAGAAAATAAAGGTGATATGTTTCTTATTTTCCTAACTCTTCCACTGCTAATACTTAATTTTATCCAACTACTTAACTTCATCCTGTTATTAATCAAAATGGCAATGCTTATGACCAGTGGTAAAATAAATGATTTTTTTTTACCCCAAATGGTGTAAATGGCTTTTTAAAATAAGGATTAGTACAGTAGTCAGTATATTTATTGGTTAATTAGAACCCCTAGAAGGTACTATATAGCCAGTGTTTTCAAGCCAGAATATTCAAGTAGTTATCTGTAATTTTCATGCCTCTCCTCCTTCCTCAATCTTGTAATAAGTAAACATGGGTAGAAAAATATAAAATATAGTATATGTTTTCAATCTAAGGGCCACAATTTGAGATGTGGTAATTTTTGGAAATCTCCTTTCAAGTCTCAAGGGTCTCAGAGAACTGATAGTATTTAGTGACCTTCACTGGCAGTGTATCATCCTTGGAGGATTGAAATTGATTTTCTTCACATTAAGGTGTGAGACTCGAGAGCTTGCACCCCTTGACCTGCCTGTTGCCTAGGAGTGTGCCATGGTGCTAAGAGTGACGGATGTGAGCACCAGGCTTTGAGGGAATCATAAAAGGTAGTAGCAGGGCTCTGGTCCTGTGTGCATTATTTTGAAGTTATTCTTCCAGATTGTGTTTTCATTTTAGTTCATTCTTCTCCACATGCTGCTTCATGTGCCAGACCAATTCTAAACTTTCTTTTTATAGCTTCAAAAAATATTGTTTAATTGCCTATTAATGGATTTCATTCTTATTGCACAAGCTTTATGACTGAAATTTTGCAAAATTCAAAATATGTATGGTCTACCCTGTATTCAGTATCCTATGTAAAGGGATGGAAACCATCAGGAGTTGAAGACTCCCCAGTTATTGGTCAGCCCAGCTTTCAGAGCAACCAATGGTGACAGTCAAGCAACCTTGCACGGGAATCACAGTGGCTCTACTGTGAAGCTGACCAAGCCTGAATTTCAGAGCTCCTCCTGCACAGATCCTTTCCAAGACCCTGGGATAGGGCTGAGAGATGTGCTTATGTGACTATGTGTTTCTGTAAAACTTGCAAAGTAAGCCATTTAACTACAATTGTTAAAGCTAAATCATTTTACTACAACTGCTGCCTGTCCACTCTGCACACTTCTGGTGTCTAGTGGTATTAGAAAAGCCATGTTTTCAGACATCTGGCTCAGGGGAAGTTGAATTAGGGATAGACTAATTAGGGCTGTCTATAATATATGTATGTGATTTTTAAGTATGTCTATGTGGAGCTAAAGCCACCCTTAGCCATTGCACTGTTGAAACAGTAACCAGGTATACCAGCACACCTATACGATGACAGGAAATAGTGGCAGAGAGGCATTATAGTAGGACAGTGTCCTTGTGAAAAAAAATTTGTTACATATTTAATACTTGAAAATTTTTTCAGCAAAGAATCTCATCAATATCTAGTAAAAATAAAAGTTCTCGTCTATCAGTAGAGAATGTAGAAGCATGCTAAATGTAGCAGCATGTACAATTCTAGGCACACTATCTGCATACCTCATTTTAATTTATTTTTTATGGGAGCTAAACAAATTAACATTCAGAATGCCTTTGCTTACAGAGTACAAAATATGACAACAAAAAATTTGCTTCTAAAAATTCACATTATAAAGAAATTTGATAGAGGTTTTTGCAAACTTGATAATTCTTAATGTAGGTAGGACATTGCCAATGATGATTTGTGAAGCTGAAAAAATTTTTCCTAATCTTTTAATATTATGAAAAATGTTTCAATTATCATGCTAAGTGATGTGGCATTATATTAAAGTCTTTCTATTGAAATGTAAAATTTATTTTCATATGAAGAGTCAACCAAAACTGAATGATGGAAATTAGTAAGGTTGATTGCTGTGGCTCACATCTATAATCTCAGCTACTCAGGAGGCAGAGATTAGGCAGAAAATTAACAAGACTCCATCTCAATCTATAATCTGGGTGTGGTGGAAAATACATGTCATCCTAGCTACCTGGGAGGCCATAGGCTGTAGGATTGAGGTCTAAGGCCAGCCACAAGGAAAAACATAAGATGCTATCTGAAAAGGTAATTAAAGCAAAAGGCTGGTGCATGGCTCAAAGTTTAGTATGACTACTTAGCAAGTGGTAGGCCCTGAGTTCACAGTCTGGTGCCACAAGTAAGGAAGGAAGAAAGGAAACAACAGCAACAGACCATGAACTGAAACCTCCAAACTGTAAGTCAAAATAAGCCTTTCCTCTTTGTAATTGATTTTCTTAGGTATTTTTTTTCAATAATGGAAAGATGGATGCTATTATTGTATCTAATTTGGTATTGATAACTTTTTCATGAAGTATATAAAATATATAAGCTTCAGCTTCCACAAAATCTAGATGTACCCTTGGAGAGAATTTCTGGAAAACATAGCAAATTATATACAGAAGTGTTTGCTACAACTCTTTTTCCAATTCATACTGAAATGCTTAACTATTGGGGGGTTTTAAAGTCATAAACTCCAAGAAAAAAAATAACTGCAAGAAGATTCAATGATAATAGAATTTAGAAAATTATAAAACAAGTAAGTAAGTGGTAACTAAATTAGCAGATGAGGAAAGATTAAAACTTAAGGTGTCTATCATTTTCTTTTCTTTCATATCCAACATCCATTTCTTCTGATAATTCTGCTGCCTCTACTTTCAAAATACACCCAAAATCTTGTCATGATTCATCATCTCTACTAACCCACCTACTTTTTGTTCATTGAGTTCTGTTCCCCTACAGAACTGCCCTCCTAAAAAATAGGTCAAAGCCTTATCTGTTGTACTTGTGAATGTGATCTTACTTAGAAAATAATCTTTGCAGATGCAATCAAGTTAAGATGTTATCATACTGGGTAAGGGTGGGCCCAGGACTAGGATAATTACAAAGAGAGATAGAGAGATTGATATTTGGAGGCACAGACTTACACTGAGGGAAAAATGCTTCATAAAGATGGAGACAGAGTAGAGGATGGGCATGTTGGCTCAAGCCTGTAATTCAAGCTATTTGAGACATAGAGATTGAGAGGAGCATTATTTCAGGCTAATCAGGACAAAAATTTGCAAGACCCAATTTTAACCATTTGCAAGAGTCAATTTCAACCAATAGCTGGGTGTGGTGGTGGACACTCCTCAGCTACTTCAGTAAGTACTGGTAGTAAGACCATAAAGTCCACACTGACCTGTAAAAGGATGGCAGAGTGGTTCAAGTGATATAAGCATGAAGTCCTCAGTTCTTCAAACCCCACTACCCCCTAAAAAGGAAAAAAAAAAAAGATGGAGACAGAGTGGAGTTTTGATTCCACAAGTCAAAAGAACATCAACAAACACTGGCAACAATACTGCAAGAAGGAAGGGAAATTCCTTTCTAGAGCCTCAAGAGGGAGAATGGCCCTGCTGACATCAGGATTTATATCAAGATTGCAGACTTTTAACTTCTGGTCAGTGAGGGAACAAATTTTTGTTATTTTAAGACTATGAGTTTGAAGTAATTTGCTTTAACTGTCCTAGGAAATGAATATACCCACAATTATCTCTTATCTGCACTAGTAAATTAATTGCTAATTGATTATTCTACTTCTGTCTATTCTCAACATGGAACCAGTAATATTCTTAAAATACTAATCACATCATTTTGTGTTTGTGGCTCTACATTCTTCATTGACATTTTATTTCTTTCAGAGTAAAAGTCAATAACTACACAGTGGCATAAAAGGCCCTATATAATAGTGCACAACTTTGCCAACCAAATCCATCAGCTGTGTTCCTCATCACCTCCTACAGTAACCTTTTCTTTACTTATTCCATTCGAGCCACAGTGGAAATAAGGACTTACATTATATGTTTGATAAGTTGGAAGAGGTGCTTCCTTCTGCCTGCAAACCCTGGCCCAGCTATTTCCTTAGGTAATTCCATCATTTGCATCAAAGCTCAGAGTTCACAGTTTTAATAACACATATCATGATCATCCTTTCTTAAATTGCCAGTTGTCCTTCATTCTACTTACCATATTCTAAAATTTTTCTTCATGGCACAAATCACTCCCTAAAATATTAAATAATGTATTTAGCTACTTTGGATTATTTCACTGACTATTTCTTACATTGGTTAATGCCTTGAGAAAGGGCTTTGTTTACTGTCATAATCCAAGTGCCTAATCCCTGATGGACACAAAAATGTCTTTTGTATTGCTTGGTGAACCTCAAAAGCATTCTATTATATATATAGAACCCAAGAAATACAAAAACTTCCTATACAGCAAAACTAGAAATAGGAAGAATTTGGGGATAAGATGGGAAAATTGTTTGAAGAATTTTATATGTATAGATATTGGATTCCTAAATCTCTTTCACCCTGTAGAAAAAGATAATAAGTTTAAGGGGGATGGGTGCAAGATGGCAGAGAAGAAGAAGCTTTTTACATCAGGCTCTGTAAATAAGAGTCTGGATAACAAAGAAGAGACTACATACAGAAAATTAAAAGGGAGGAGAGCATAGAGAACCATCAAAGAGGGGCAGAACAGATGAAAAATACTACAAAACAGAAATCCAAGAGTGTAAATTAAGAAAGAGTTTGCAGTTCCAGTTCCATTTCCCCCAAGGGGAGGGGAAATTAAAGGCACTGAGACAGACTAGCAGACTTAACTGGGACAAAAACTAAACCCCATGAAAACCTTAACCCCAATGTGGGGATTTGATGGGACAGTGACTTCTCCAGCATGACAGACTAGCTTCGAACAAGATAATCTTTTATTCTCCATACCTCAGAGAGCTGTGGCAAGGCCTCATCTTGACAGAGGTCCTCTTGATCAAGACTGAGGTATTCAGGGGTCTTGAAAGCAAGGAACAATCACAGAACAGGGTATACTAAGACAAATGGACACAGTGTACAAGAGGGGGTGGTCAGGAACGGATCAAGAAAAGGGAGAAGCTATGACTTGTGATGAACTGAGAAGTCAAAGTGAGCTTGGGAAACGAAAGGAACAGTGCTTGGAAGCTATACCTTACTTGTCTGTAAAAATTTCAAAAACAGAGCACCTAACTTTTGCTGGGATAAAGTTTAGATTACAGAAGTTGCTTGCAAACAGCTTGCATGCAAGTAAGCTTTAAGACTGAGAAAACTGAAGAATTTGAAAAATCACAGCTTAGGAAGTTATGGGACTCCTAGTCACAGAGTCTATGGTGGTGACTATCATCAGAGGTGGATTTAGAGAGAGAGAGGTTTTGTCTGGGGTTATAAGAAAAGCAGGAGAGGCCCAGAGGTCTGATGTCCCACACTAACCAGCTACCCAACATCATTGACTAAGGTCAGTTTCAAAACAAAGCATTTAGCCTCCTCTGGCAGAAATCTTAGTTTACAGAAACTCCCCTAGCCTGCTAGTAATTAGGTGGACTTTGAGACTGAGTCAGTCTGGGCACTCAAAAAATTAATGAATAATCATAGCTTGCAGTCACAGTGTTGGGAGACAGGCATGAAACATGGTTGTGAAGAGGGAGGGGCTTTAACCTGGGTGAGTTGAGCAACTGAAGCAGCACCAAGAGCTCAGACAGTGAAGGGCTTGGTGGTTGGTGTCCCTGCATTCCTTGGTTAGAGCAAGCTCCAGTACCAGGATATCTCTGTAGAAACAGCACCAAGCTCATTGTAGACACAGTGCTCACCATACAGGCGCTATCTGGTGGTTCTGGGGACTTGCTTCTCAGGGTGGCTGAGAACTCTGAGCACATGGCAACAGGGCTCACATGATAGGGTAAACTTGTTTACAGGATTTGAAAGAACTGAGACCTGAAGGCAAAGTACCTGAGTCCTTTAGTTCTTCACTGCTGGTGCAGACTGTAGTGTAATATTTGTTCTCTCCACTGTTAGGTGCATTTTGCGGACATTTTGAGGGTTGAACATATATTGTATCAGTGGGCAGAAGTGAGGGGAACCTGTGTAGCAAGTAGGTACTTGCCTGGCCTGTAGACTATAAGGCCTCTAAGGTGGAAATACCAAAGAAGTGGACAACTGACACTTGACTAGCCCCACTTCAACCCCAAAATAACCAACACCAACCTACACACAAAGAAACAAGAGATTTCAAATACTTTTTCTATCCAAATGGTACTGGGGAGCAGGACTGATGCCTGGGACATGTGGCCAAAGGCTTCCATATGGAGCTAGCCCCCACTCCAGCTGTAAGAAATTATACTGCAAGTCTCTCACTACATGGTCCTGTCTGAACACAGATACTTCAGCTGAAGACCACTGGTGATTAAAACTTCCAACCAATGAATTTGGCCTTCAACATATAATTTGCAACACAGAAACACGAAAATATGAAAAAAATTTAAAATGAACCCTCCAAAGCTCAACAATCCTATAGTAACAGACACTAAGGATTATGAAGACAAAGAAAATCCAAAGAACTGAAAAACATGATTATAAGAATGATCAGTGAAATGAGAAGACATGTATAAAAAGATCAATGAATTCAAAGAAGATAAAATAAAGAACTAAACAAAATCAAGAAAACAATCAGGATATGGGAGAGTAATTAAAAAAAAATACAGCAATCCTGAAAAAGAACTAGACTGAAATTCTAGTAATAAAAAATCTCAAGAAGTCATATAAAACACTTAGTGGAAAAATGCCCCAGTAGAGTGAATCAAATCAAAGACAGAATATCATTGCTTAAAGACAAGGTAGAAGGATTAGATGAGTAAATACAAATGGAAGATTCAAGAACTCTGTGACTTCATTAAAAGACAAAACCTATGAGTCATAGATATTGAAGAAGAAGAAGAAGTGCATGCATGCTAAAAGCATAGGACACATTCAAAAATAACAATAGCAGAATACTTCCCAAATCTTGAGAAAGCAGTGCTCATCCACTTACAGGAAGGCCTCTAGGCTTCCAAACAAACACAACCAAAATAGAAACTTGGGTATAGTATAGTTAATGCACTAAGTACAGAGAATCAGAAAAAAATATTTAAAGCTCCAAGGTAGAAGTACTAAGTAACCTATAAAGGCAAATCTATCAGAATAGCATCATTTTTCTCAACAGAAACCTTAAGAGCAAGTAGGGTATGGAATGAGGTATTTAAAACACTAAAAGAAAATGTTGCAAATCTAGATTACTCTACCCCACAAAGCTATCTTTCACAATATGAGGGAGATAAAAGTCTTCCTTAATAAATAATAAGTAATTTATGACCATAAACCACCACTGTAAATGATACTCAAAGTAATCCTACATGCAGAAGAGAAATTCTACATGAAAATATAGGGAAAACTAAGCAAATGAATAGAAAAAAATCAAACACTATGAAAAAACAAAATGGCATGGATTACTACATTACTTATAATAGTAATGCTGAATGTTAATGCTCTCAATTCCCCAGTGAAAAGACATAAAATAGCAGGTTGGATCAAAAAGCAAGACCTGACCATTGGCTGACTACAAGAAATGCATTTTACTGAGAAAAAAAAAAAAAAGGACATTGGCTTATACTGAAAGGGTAGAAAACAATCTTTAGGCTAACAGACTCCAAAATCAGACAGGAGTAGCTATAGTCATATATGAGAGACTTCAAGCAAAATTAGTCAGAAGAGACAAAGAGGTCACTTTGTATTAATAAAAGGTACAATCAATTGAGAGAAAATAACAATTTTTAACATATATGTGCCAAATGTTAGTGCACTCAACTTCATTAAACAAGCACTACTGGACTTAAAAGCACAGGCAAGCCTCAAAACAGTAATAATGGAACACATCAATACCCCACTCTCACCAATAGATAGGTTATCAGGACAAAAAATCAACAAGAAACTTTAGAATTAAACAACAATATAGGCCAAATGGACTTACCATACATTCAGCAGCTGAAGAATACAAATGCTTCTCAGCAGTCCATGGAATTTCTCAAAAGTAGGTCATATCTTAGTACTTACTCAAACACATGGGGACAGAACAACACATATTGGACAGTCAATGGATAATTGCAGACATAAGGGAAAATTTCCAAAAGTTCCTAGAATCCAATGAACATGAAAACACAATTTACAAGCATCTTTTGGATACATCAAAGGCAATTCTAAGAAAGTTAATAGCTATGAGTACTTACATAAAAAAACCAAAAAGATCTCAAATAAACAGCCTAATTATGTACCTAAAGCTTCTAAAAAATAAGAACAAGCGAACCCTCAAATTTACAGATAGAAAGAAATAATAAGAATTAGGACACAAATTAAAGAAATAGAGCCAAACAAACTATACAAAGAATGAATGAAGCAAAAAGTTGTCTCTTTGAAAGATGAATAAGATTGATAAATCTGTAGCCAATATGACTAAAAAGAAGAGGGAAAAGATTCCAAATAATACAATTAGAAATTAAAAAGGGGAATTTGCAGCAAATATCAATAAAGTCCAGAGGATCATGAAGGAATACCTTAAAAACTTACATTCAAGAAACTGGAAAATCTAGAGAAAATGGATAAATTTAAAGATGCATTTGACCTATCAAAATTAAACCAAAAGGATATAAACCATCTAAATACAACTATAACAAGCAATCAGATTGAAGCAATAATAAAGTCTCCCAACAAAGAAAGTCCAAGTTCCAATGGACTCACTGCCAAATTCTACCAGATCTTTATCAAAGAAATAGCTCCAATTCTCCTTAAACTATTCCATGAAATAAAAAGGGAAGGAACACTATGTACCTCATTCTGCAAAGCTAATATTATACTCATTCCAAAACTGGACAAGGATTCAACAACACAAAAAACCATACACCATTAGCAAGTTGCATCCAGAGATACAAAGGTGGTTCAATACATGTAAATCAATAAACACAATATAGCACATAAATAGAACCAAAGACAAAAACTCACTTAATCATCACAATGCAGAAAAGGATTTTGGCATAATTCAATATCCTTCATGATAAAAGCTCTGAAGAAACCAGGAATACAAGAAATGCACCTGAACATAATAAAGGTATACATGACAAACATATACCCAACATCATACTAAATGGGACAAAATTGAAACCATTTCCTCTAAAGTCAGGAAGAAAACAAGGATGTCCACTCACTCTACTCTTATTCCATATAGTTCTGGAATTCCTAGCCAGAGCAATAAGGCAAGATAATGAAAGAAAAGAGATTCAAATAGGGAAGGAAGAAATCAACTCACTCCTATTTACAGATAATATAATTCTATACTTAAAAAAACTCCAAAGATTCCACAAAAAAACTAGATCTGATAAACATTTTTGGTGATATAAAAGTACAGAAAATCAACATACAATAAAAGGAAATCTGCAAAAAAAGTAGCTTTTCTATATAACAACAATGAACAGTCTGAGGAAAAAAATCAGAACAACCCCATTCACATTAGGCCCACAACAAAACCCCCAAAAGTCTAGCTATACTTAACCAAGGAGGTGAAAGACTTCTATAATGAAAACCATAAAACCTTTAATTAAAAAACATAATAAAAGATAGCAGAGGAAAGCAGAAATCCTGAGCTCCATGATTTCAGAAAACACTTCAGAGTTGTGATAGCTACATTTCTGTAATTCTGATTCTTTTTAGTCAACTAAATTACCACCAACACACAGGGAGCATTTAAAATTCAATGACTTAAAATAGCTGTTAATTGCATATAACAGCCTGGGAAGTCCCAGTGAGTGCCAGGACTGGCCAAGCTATCAATCTACCTTAGGGAAAGCCATTAGCCATTTCACCTTTTCTTCCTTTTTTCTTGGAAAGAGCAGAACACTTTAGATCAAACTGAACTGTATTCTGTGATGTACCAGACATGTATCATGCTGACAAAGCCTACACCTAACCCCCTAACCTGGACCCAACTCCACTGGAGTGAATCTGCAACCCCACCCTGTATCACACACCACCCACCCTTCAGGAAACCACATAATTCAGAGCAGTTCATGGACAGATTGCACCCACCATCCCCCGAACAAAACTGAATGCCATCAATGGATAACATAATTCACCTCTGCCTGGTGAGGACTGGGCTGAACACGGAACTGATCTCTGAGAGTAAGGGTCGGGTGAGGAGCCAATCTGCCAGAGTGGGGCCAGGGCAAACTTCTGGGCTTATCTTGTGGGTCTGTGGGCAGAGCACAATGCTGAGTTGCTCTGCCTTGCTGGAAGAGGGGTCTACCTGCCAGAGGCAAAGCAGTTGTGGAGTGACTCAGTTGCCAGATGATGAAAACAGAAACATATCTGACCATCTTAGAGAATCTGGTAGTAAGCGGTCATACAGCTCAATTGCAACTTGCCCTGTGGGCAGAAAGGACTGCTCATGAGTCTGCCCACTTCAGAGATCCCACCTGCTCCAGGTTGTCCACACCAAGGAAACACTGGTCTCAAAAACCCTGAGCTGACTGCCGCCTAAGATATTTGATAAAGAGGGACAACATCCATCACCACACAGCCCCACATACCTACCTTGAGAAGGGATAGGGACACTGAGAAAGACCTAGTCAAAATCAGCAGTTCCTAAATTTGACATCAAAGGAGTAAGTCCAGAGCTTTCAGCAAACTGATTTCTCCCCCTTTTTCATTTAGTATTTTAAATTTCATTACTACTATTTTCTTAGCTTTACTCTTACTCTCTTCATTTTCTCTCCTTTTCTTGTGCTACAATTCATTGTTACCTATCTCCCTCTTCTGCCATCCAAATATCAACCAGCTTAGCCCTCTTTTGCCCCACTTTCTCTTCTTTCCTCCAGCTATTTTTCTGCTCTTGTCTTCTATTCTTTCCTCCTACTTTCACCATCCTTTCCTCACCTCCCTCTAGCTTTCACCCCACTGCCCCAACACCCTCCACACTCATTGCTTACTCAGTATTCTACTTTACCAAACCTACATATTACCCTCATCCATACTATTCCTCTGCAATTCTTGACACAAACACCCTCCCCCACAACAACTGAACTAGACCTTAACACATATAGGGCCCTAATGCCCTAAAGCTCCCACACCTCACACTCCTTACACACCCCTCACCGAATACCCTTTCTCTGGCCCCCAGTGAAATCTTTTTAATTACCTAAGTATCTGTCTCTACCCAAACAATCATTATCTCCCCAATTCTCACTGCTTATAGATAATATCACCAAAGGGTTCTGTATTTATTATGTAAATAACTGGACTTGCATTGAATCTGTGAACTTATTATTGGTAATTTATACCTCCAGGTCAGAGAAAAGAAACAGCAAGTCAACCTAGCTAATAACTAAACTGTCACAACACAGTAATTATGTTAAGGGAAAGATAACAGGTAATTAAAATCCCAGCTAACCAATCAATAACAGGAGCACAGCACAAAATAGAAATATGGGGAGAAGAAGAAGGTAGGGGGATATAACACCTCAAAAGACTAAAAATTCACTAGAGGATTTAGTGGAAAATGATGGAACTGAATACCCAGTCACTGACTCCAGTTTAATGATGACAAGTAGGTCCAATGAGCTCAGTGAGGTCCATTAAGAGATGGTCAAAGAAGAGCTCAAAAAGGAGCTCATTGGGGAAATCATGGAGGAGCTTCAAGAGAAGCTTAAAGAAAACATACAAAAACAACTCAAAGAATATCCAAGATAACACAAATTTAAAAAATTGAGAAGACAAAGAAGAAAACTAAATGAATTCAGAGAGGACTTCAACAAACTCCAAACTGAAACTAAGAAGATTATTAAAAAAAAAGATATATAAAATAAAGATGACAGCACAAAATATGACAGAGGTGTTTAACAAAGATGGAAAACCTCAGAAAAAAGAATCAAACAGAAATCCTAAAAATAAAAAGTTCCTTAAATCAAATTAAAAAATACAGTTGAAAGCCATTCTAGCAGAGTACAGCAAGTCAAAGACAGAATCAGGCTCAAAGACAAAATAGATATTAAAAAAAAAAAAAACAGAAGAATTCTTAGAGAAAAGACTCAAGAGCTGTGAAAGGAATATGGACAAACTTAGTGATTCCATTAAAAGACCAAACCTGTGAATCATGGGCATTGAAGAAGGAGAAGAAATACAAGCCAAAGGTATACATGATATATTCAACAAAATAATAGCAGAAAATTTCTCAAATCTCAAGAAAGAGATGCACATTTAGGTACAGAAAACCTCCAGGACATCAAACAGACATAACCAAAATAGAATGTCTTTATGGCATATTATCATTAAAACAACCAGCATAGAGAACAAAAAAGAGAATATTGAAGGCTGTAAGAGAGAAAAATCAAATAACATATAAAGGTAGACCCATCAAAATAGCAGCAGACTTCTCAACAGAAGAAGGGCATGGAGTGAAAAAATAAAACAATTTCAGCTCTCGGATACTCTACCCAGCAAAGCTATCATTAGAAATTGATGGATGATAAACAAAATAAAAAACAATATATGACCACCAAGCCACCACTACAGAAGATTCTGAAAGGATCCTACACATAGACGATGAAAACAAACATAATCACAAAAGGCTGGGAAATATTAATCATCAAGAGAAGAATAGACAAATACTCAGAGCATAGTAGAGAATTGGATACACACACACACTCACACACACACACAAATTCTTAAGCAACAAAAACTATATGGCAGGAATCACCACATACCTCTTTTTTTTTTTTTTTTAATAGATTCTTTTTTTTTTTTTCATTTTTCTTTTATTATTCATATGTGCATACAAGGCTTGGTTCATTTCTCCCCCCTGCCCCCACCCCCTCCCTTACCACCCACTCCACCCCCTCCCGCTCCCCCCCTCAATACCCCACAGAAACTATTTTGCCCTTATCTCTAATTTTGTTGTAGAGAGAGTATAAGCAATAATAGGAAGGAACAAGGGGTTTTGCTGGTTGAGATAAGGATAGCTATACAGGGCATTGACTCACATTGATTTCCTGTGCGTGGGTGTTACCTTCTAGGTTAATTCTTTTTGATCTAACCTTTTCTCTAGTTCCTGGTCCCCTTTTCCTATTGGCCTCAGTTGCTTTAAGGTATCTGCTCTAGTTTCTCTGCATTAAGGGCAACAAATGCTAGCTAGTTTTTTAGGTGTCTTACCTATCCTCACCCCTCCCTTGTGTGCTCTCGCTTTTGTTAGAATAGCCATCATCAGCAACACCACCAACAACAGGTGTTGGCGAGGATGCAGGGAAAAAGGAACCCTCTTACACTGTTGGTGGGAATGTAGACTAGTACAACCACTCTGGAAAAAAATTTGGAGGCTACTTAAAAAGCTGGACATCGATCTACCATTTGATCCAGCAATACCACTCTTGGGGATATACCCAAAAGACTGTTACTCCAGAGGCACCTGCACATCCATGTTTATTGCGGCACTATTCACAATAGCCAAGTTATGGAAACAGCCAAGATGCCCCAGCACTGACGAATGGATTAAGAAAATGTGGTATCTATACACAATGGAATTTTATGCAGCCATGAAGAAGAACGAAATGTTATCATTCGCTGGTAAATGGATGGAATTGGAGAACATCATTCTGAGTGAGGTTAGCCTGGCTCAAAAGACCAAAAATCGTATGTTCTCCCTCATATGTGGACATTAGATCAAGGGCAAACACAACAAGGGGAATGGACTATGAGCACCACATACCTCTTAAAATTAATTACTGGACTCAACTCCCCCAATCCAAAGACACCATTTAGAAAACTGGAGTAAAAAGGAAGACCCAACAATCTGTTGTTTACAAGAAACCCACCTTGTTGACAGAAATAAACACTGTCTTAGGGTATAAGGGTGGAATAAGATTTAACAAGCTAATGGCCCCTGAAAACAGGTAGGAATAGCAATACTTATATCAGATAAAGTGGACTTCAAACCTAAATTAGTCAGAAGAGATAAAGAAGGTCATTTCATGCTAATAAAATAAGCAATGCATCAAGAGAAAATAACAATTATCACCTAATATGTACACAATATGATTTCACCCAACTTCATTAAACATATGTTACTGGATTTAAAATCACAGACCCCAATACAGTGATAGTGGGATACTTTAATAGTCTTCTATAATAAATAGGTCACCCAGATAAAAAATAATTACTGAAATTGAATGACATCATAGATCTAATGGACTTGATGTCTATAGAGTATTCCATCCTGCAACAGGACAATATACATTCTTCTAATTAACCCATGCTACTTTCTCCAAAACAGACTATATCTTAGGGCACAAAGCAAGCTTCAACAAATATAAGAAAATTTACATAACCCTCTGCATACTATCTGATCACAATGCAATAAAACTAGAAATCAACAACAAAAGAAGCAGCAAAAAATTCTCAAACAACTGGAGGCTGAACAACACGTTAGTCAGTGATCAGTGGCTCATTGAAGAAATGAGAGGAAATCAAAAGAGTTCTGGAAGTTAATGAAAATGAAAATACGACCTATCATAATCTATGGGACACAGCAAAGGCAGTCCTAAGAGGAAACTTTATAGTCATGAATGCATATATTAAAAACACAGAAAGATCTGAAATAAATGACCTAATGCTGCATCTCAAACTCCTACAAAAACAAGAACAAGTTAAACCCAAAACAAGTAGCTGAAGAGAAATAATAAAAAATAAGGACTGAATTCAATGAAATAGACACCAAAAAAAAAAACCTCAAAGAATCAACAAAGCAAAAAGCTGTTTCTTTGAAAAAATAAACAAGATTGGCACACACCTGGTAAATTTGACAAAAATGAAGAGGGAAAAGACCTAAATTAATAAAATCAGAAAAGAAAAGGGGGAGACAAGAAACACCAAGGAAATCATCAGAGAATACTTTGAAAATCTTCATTCAAAAAAAGTTAGAAAATCTTGAAAATGTCTAGATATATGTGACTATCCAAAGTTGAACCAAGAGGTTATTGATCACCTAAACAAATCAATAACAAATAGTGAAGTTGAATGAGCAATAAAGTGTCTCCCAAAATAGAAAAGTCCAGCATCTGATGGATTTTCTGCTGAATTATACTAGACCTTTAAAGACCAATATCAACATGCATTAAACATTTCCACAAAATAGAAAGGGAGGGAACACTGCCAAACTCATTGTATTAAGCCAGTTTTACACCCATCCCCAAAATGGACAAGGACACAACAAAAGAGAATTACAATCCAACCTCATTAACTAACATAGATGCAAAAATCTTCAATAACAAAATAGCAAACTGAATTCAACAGCATATAAAAAAGATCATACACCATGACCAAGTTGGCTTCATCCCAGGTATGCAGGGATGGTACAACATACAGAAATCATTAAATGTAATATAGCACATTAACACAAGCAAAGACAAAAACACTTGATCTTCTCAAAAAATGCAGAAAAAGTCTTCAGTAATAAGTGCAACATCCTTTTACAGTAAAAACTCTGATGAAACTAGGAATAGAAGGAATGTACCTCAACATTATGAAGGTGATATATGACAAACGTATAGCCAACATTGTACTTAATGGGGAAAAGACTGAAACAATTTCCATGAAGCCAGGAATGAAACAAGGGAGCCCACTCTTTCCACTCCTATTTAGCATATACTTGGAATTCTTAGCCTGAACAATAAGACAGGAACAAGAAATAAAAGGAATACAAATAGGTAAGGAAGAAGTCAAACTATCCCTTTTTGTAGATGACATGATTTTATACCTAAAAGACTCAAAAAACTCCTAGCCACCATAAACAGCTTTATGTAGTAGGATACAAAATCAATTTACAAAAATCACTTACTTTTCTATACACCAACAATGAACAGATTGAGAAAGAATATAAGAAAACAATTGCATTTGCAAAGTAGCAACAAAAAGCAAACACCTAGAAATAAACTTAACAAAGGATGTGAATTACCTCTACAAGGAAAACTACAAACCATTGAAGAAAGAAATCAAAGAGGACTGCAGAAGATGGAAAGATCTCCCATGTGCATGGATTGGCAGAATCAATATAGTAAAAGTGGCTATACTACAAAAAAAGCTATCTTTGATTCAATTTCCATTAAAATCCCAATTACGTTCATCACAGAGATTGAAAAATCAACCCAAAAGTTCATTTGGAAGCACAAAAGACTGTGAATAGCCAAGGCAATCCTGAGCAAAAAAAGCAATGCTGAAGGTATTACAATATCTGACTTCAAACTATACTACAGAGCTATAGCAATAAAACAGCATGATATTAGCACAAAAAGAGCTATGTAGAGCAGTGGAAACAGATGGAAGACCCAGATATGAATCCACACAGCTACATCCAGCTAATTTTTGACAAAGGTGCCAAAAACATAAGATGGAGAAAAGACAGCCTCTTTAACAAATGTTTCTGGAAATCTGCCTGCAGAAAACTGAAACTAGATCCATGTTTGTTACCTGTACAAGTAGCAACTCAAAGAGGATTAAGGGCCTTAATATAAGACCTGAAATCTTGAAGCTGGTGCAGGAAAGAGCAGGGAATGCACTGGAAGCAATAGGTGTAGGCAATGATTTCCTTGAGTTAGAACTCAATTGGGTTAGCAAATAAGAAAAAGGATTGGCAAACGGGACTACATGAAATTAAAAAGCTTCTGCACAACAAAAGAAATGATTTCTAGATTGAAAAGCCTACCCACAGAATGAAAGAAAATCTTTGCCAGCTATACATCAGACAAGTGACTGATAACCAGAATATACAGGGAACTCAAAAAATTAAACTACCCCCAAAACATCATGACCCAACGAAGAAATAGGCAAATGAACTGAACACAGCCTCTTCAAAGGAGGAAGTCCAAATGGCTAAAAAATATACAAAAAATGCTTATCATCCCTGGCCATAAAGAAGTGTAAATTAAAACCACTTTAAGATTCCACTTCAGTCCTCTTAGAATGGCTACCATCAAGACCACCACCACCAACAAATGTTGGTGAGGATTCAGGAAAAAGGAAATTTCATACACTGTTGGTGGGAATGTAAGTTAGTACAACCAGTATGGAAAACAATATGGAGGCTCCTCAAAAAACTAAAAATAGATGTACCATTAATCCAGCGATACCACTCCTAGGGATATACCCAAAGGAATGTAAGTCAGGTTACAACAAAGTCACCTGCATATCCATGTTTATTGCAGCACTAGTCACAATAGCTTAGCTATGGATAAACTAACGTGATGCCCCACTACTAACAAATGAATTTAGAAAATGTTGTATTTATATACAATGGAATTTTACTCAGCCATAAGAATGAAAGTTTGTCATTTGCAGGTATTGGATGGAGCTGGAGAACATCATCTGAAGTTAGCCAGACTCAGAAGGCCAGAAATCACATTTTCCCTTATATGTGGAGATAACATATAATGTAGTAAGCTGATAGATCTAATACAAATGCAGCAATATTATGAAACACTGGGCACACTAAGGGGAGGTCATGTTTAGGGGGGTGTGGTAAAAGAATGAAACGTGAACTTGAATATGGCTGATATACTCTCTATAGAAGAATGAATATAGAAATCTTACACTGGTTGAAATCACCACTTTAAGAAAGGGATTAAGGTAGAATGAAGAAAATTAGAAGATATAAAAGAGTTCAGGTTATAATGCATCTATCATCAAGGCAACTCCCTGTGTAGCTACCTTTATCTAAAACAAGCAAAAATGTCATGTTTTTCTTTTTCTTTTCTCTATGTTCTTCTACAAAATCAGAGAACAGGAGGACAGAATAGGTCCTGCCCCGGGAGGGGAGGGAGGGCTGGTACTAGTGAGAGGGGTGAGGTGGCAGGGAAAGGGGGTAGAAGGGTGAATATGGCACAAAAATGTGTACACATGTATGTAAATGCAAAAATGATACCTGTTGAAACTATTCCAGGAATTGAAGAAGGATGGGATAAAGGAGAGCAGTGGAGGAAGTGAATCCAAGTATGATATATTTAATACATTGTAAGAACCTTTGTAAATGCCACAATGTTCCACCCATGACATCAATAAAGGAAAAAAACAATTTTTAAAAAAGAAATCAAAGAAGACACTAGAAGATGGAAAGACACACACTCCCACCCCCACCATGTTCAGGGACTGTCAGAATCTACAAATTTGATGCAATGCCCATCAAAATCTTAATGTCATTCTTCATAGAAATAGAAAAATCAGTCCTAAAATTCATTCAGAAGAATAAGAGACTCTGAATAGCAAAAGCAATTTCGAGCAAAAAAGAATGCCACTGGAGGTATCACAATACCATATTTCAAATTATACTATAGAGCCATAGTAACAAAAACAGCATGATCGTTGCACAAAAACAGATGTGAAGACAAATGGAACAGAATAGAAGTCTCAGAAATAAAGCTATACAACTTAACAGCCATCTGATCTTTGACAAAAGTGCCAAAGACATACACTAGAGAAAACAAAGCCTCTTCAGCAAATGGTGATGGCAAACTGGCTATCTACATGCAGAAGACTGAAGCTAGACTTCTATGTCTCACCCTGTACAAAAATTATTTCTAAATGGATCAAAGGTCTTAATGTAAGACTGAAAACCTTGAAGATATTACAGAAAAGAATAAGGAAAACTATGGAAGATATAGGCATAGGTAATAATTTTCTGAATAAGACTCCTTTTGCCAAGGGCAAGAATTAGCAAATGGGACATTAACAAACTAGAGTTTCTGCACATCAAAACAAAGTTACCATATTCAAGAGACAATTTACAGAATGGTAGAAAATCTTCCCAGCTATTTAACAAGTAAAAGATTAATATTGAGAATATAATAGAGCTCAAAAAACTAAACAACAGATGAGCAAATAATCAAATAAATAAGTGTACAAATGAATCGAATGGACAGTTCTCAGGAGAAGAAATACAAATGGCTAATACATACATGAAGAAATGTTTGACATCCTTAGCCAAAAAGGAAATGTAAATCAAAACTATACTAATATTCCATCTCACCCCAGTCAAATTGGCAATCATCAGGAAAACAAACAACAACAAATGTGGGTAAGGATACACAGAGAAAGGAACTCTCATACACTGTTGGTGGGAATGTAAAGTAGTTCAATTGCTATGGAAATTTGTATGGAGGTTCCTCAATAAACTAAAAATGGATTTAACTTTCAACCTCACTATACTGCTCTCGGGCATATGTGGAAAGGCTGTAAATCAATATACAAGAGTGATACCTATATGCCTGTGTTTATTATGGCTCTCTTTTTAATAGTGAAACTGGAATCAGCTAATGAGCTGATGTGCCCCAAAACTGATGAATAATAAAGAAAATATTACATATATATATGTATATATATATATGGACTATTACTCAGGCTTAAAGAAATACGAAATTATGTCATTTTCAGAAAAATAGAACTAGAGATCATTATGCTGAGTGATATGAACCAAATTCACAAAACCAGATATTACATGTTCTCTCTCAGTTTTTGGAACCTAGACCTAAAACAAATATGATGATTATGATGGTGATGATGATGGGACATTCATGTGTATGGGAATTGTCTGGGATGATCAGCAGGAAAAGGGAGAAAGAAAGGGCATGACACTGAGGGGTGAAGAAGATAGGAATGTGCTACATACATACATATGAAGACAGCATAATGAAACCCACAAAAATTGCTTGAAAGAAGGGAGAAGAATGAGAGGGGGAATGGACATATAATGAAAGGGGTAAACTTGTTCCGGGTACAATGTATACAGGTATAGAATTATCACAATGAAATCCCCTTGTATTACTAATGTATGATAAATAAAAAAAATTTTAAATCTACTAAGCTGGGGTTGTGATTCAAGTGGTAGAGCACGTACCTATTAAGTGCAAGACCCTGAACTGAGTTCAGAACCTAGTAATGTCGATAAAAAGTACTGAGAATAGGTGCTTAACAGGTATGATACATATTATCAAATAGTACTTTCAAATGTAAAATATCTTGATTATAATATTGACCAATAGAATAACACACATTATCATGAATACATCTGTTTATCTCATGGTAAAATAAAAGATAATAGGCTCACTTTTTTGGGGGAAAAGTACCTAAGAGACTCTAGGAGTGGTACTTTTTAGAAACGAGATCAATGAGTTGGTTCCCAGGCCTTTGAGATCATAATTAATATCAGGTTAAATACCATTTCCATGTAGACTTGCCAAAGAGTATCCTAGTTGTCTGATTTTGTTCAGACTATTTAAATTGTAACTTCTTTGCTTGCTTTACGAGTATTGAGTGCTTGCTGGAATACGTACAAAGAATCATTGTTGTTGCTTCACTATGTTCACGATTAGAATTAACATTTCGGTTTTGAGACTAGAGAGAGGTAAGAGTAAGGCGTGATGTGATTTAGGCAAAATTAAGCTATTAGCTAGAAAGAAAATCCAATGTGAGCCTTCTCAACTAACAGTACCCAAAATTTTCTGGGAATTTAACTGAATTTGAATGAATTTGCTAGGTTGATTTTCTGCTAATCAAAATAATCAACCTAAGAATTCCTAATATTTACTTTATCAAAAAAGGCAGATTACATTTGAAGTTTTTAAAATGAAGTTGCTAGGTTGATTTTCTGCTAATCAAAATAATCTACCTAAGAATTCCTAATATTTATTATGTCAAAAAAGACAGATCACATTTGAAGTTTTTAAATGGCATTTTGCAACCCACTGCTCTGCTTCCACTCACTCATTTTATTTTCACCTACTGAGAGAGGACCATCAGTTCAAGATGACTCCAAAAAGTCCATTGGCTCAGGCAATTACTTTATTTCCTCTCCTTGAAAATGTCATGCACATTTTAAACACATTGACAAGTAAGTTTGAAATGCTTGTCACATTTGGAGATGCTACAAAATGCAGTCTGCAAAGACAAATGGATCTTTGGATTAAAAGCTGTTATTATGTCCAATCTTTATGATATTTTTTCAATCTTCAATCTAGGAACAACATTCTCCTCATCTCCAAAATTTTTCTGCTTCTTATAGTTGTTCAAATTCTCTCAACTGCAAGCTACAGAAATGCCAAATTAAAATTGGCTTAAATAGTATGAAAATATTTTCATATTACTGGAAATCCAGTGGATTGTAAGCAGGTTAAGTCATATGTTTTAGAGCATTATCAAAAATCCAAATTATTTTCATCTTTCAACAAAATCAGAGCAGTTCTAGGAGCTGCATCTAGGAATAACAGTAACTAGGAGAAGAAAAGAAATTATCTCTTCTTTGTTATTTTTTGTGTTGTTTTGTGGTAGGAGTTCACTATGTAGCCAAGGATGACTTTGAACTGGATCACCTGCCTCAGTCTCTCAAATTCTGGAATTGCTGGCATAGCCACCACACACAAGAAGAACATTTTTTCTTATTGAACCCTATGAACAAAACAACATCTCCTGGAATTCCCTATAGTCAACTTTTCTTCACACCATCTTGGTCAGAAAAGAATCACATTCTCATTTCTCAACCAATCAATCACAGACAAGCATTACTGTAAGGTATTTAAAATCTGTGATAGAATAGATTAAATGGATTTGTTGAGGAGTCAACCACACTAATCCCTCATTTGTTTTTTGTGTGGTGGTGGTGGGAGTGTCTTTTAACAGCTAAAATTAGTTTAATGAATTAGAATGTACCTGTTCCAGACTACTGTCAACACCGAATCATGGACATATCTAGTATGGATGTATTAAATTTCAAACTCATTAATTTAAAAGCAATTATAACTATAAATTTGGTATTACTTATTATCACCGCTTGTTTTTTTACTACAATGCCTCTTCATTAATAGATAATTCAGAAGAAGTGGAATCAGAAAATTGGGTTTTAGTATTATCTCTCCCACTTACAAACTGTGTGATAGTAGACAGATTACTATGTCTACCAATTTCAATTTTTGTATTAATGTATTAGAGATTATTGAGTCTCTAAATGTTATCCATGCTTATTGGGAACATTAACATTATCTAAAACCTTTTAAAGGTTATAAAGAACTACAGTTGAGACTTTGAAACTGTTACACTGTTGGTCATTTTAATAAATATTTCATTTTATTTTATGATCATCACAATAATTTTATAATGAAAGTATTATTCTTAATTTACAGTTGAGAAAATTAAGACCCAGAGTTTAAATGACTTGGCCCGATAAGTGGTGGAGTTGAATTCTACCGAAGCTCAGTTGCCATGCTATGAAGATATACAGAATTATTTCTAGTTCTGAAAATTCATTCAAACATGCTACATATGGTCTATAACATGAATATTTACTGAGTACTTTGTGATGTATATTAGGATGGTTCTCAGAAGGATCTGGATAATTACATATTATGTTTCCAAGAAAATATTATCTAGCCAGGGAAACTAAAATAATTACTCATTCAAAGCAGTATGAAATAAATGTGAACAAATCAGCTCAGGCAACAGTTTCTATAAAACACATACTATGGGACAAGGTGTTCAGCTATGAGTCTTTGAGAAGGGAGACTTCAGCTGGCTAAGGTAGAATTAACATAGACAGTGAGAATGAGGAAAGATGCTCCAAACCAGTCAGTATAAACCATCCTAGGGCACATACCTGGGAATAAAGACTCCTGGGGAGAAACAAACTAAATTTTCTGACCAGGACCAGAAGGTCTACGTAAAGAAACTAGAAGGTTAATGGGGATGAGAAAACTATTACAATAATTCTGTATCAGGAAGAATCTATTTTCTCACAATAAGGAGTTGGCTAGAGAACTGTGCTGGGAAATAGGCAAGAACTCTCCTGATGGGGAAATGGCAGAGGCAGATTTCGCTCATTTTCAGTTTTAATAAGAATGCTTCTAATGCTTATTCCTTATCTATGAGGGTGACTTTCCCTCCACATATTTTAATATTTGTTAAAAGAATCTTTCTGGGAAACATTTAGACCATGTTTAAAAGCTAATATTGGAATTAACAAACAAAAAAACTGTTACTCAAAGGGTACAAAGTTTTGGGTAGACAAGAAAGTATGTTTTTTATATCTATTGAAGAGTGTGGTGTTGATAGTTAATAGTGGTGTGTTGTGTATTTCAAAATTACTGAGAGTAAATTTCAAATATTCTTACCACAAAAAAGTATTTGAAGTGATAGGTATGTAAATTAGTTTGATTTAGTTATTCAGCATTACATACATGTATTGTAACATTATTTTGTACCTCATAAACACATACCATTAAAAACTGCCTATAAAGTTAAAAATAAAAATGCGACATATTGAAACTATTCCAGGAATTGGGGGAGGGAAGGATAAAGGAGAATGACGGAGGAGGTGAATTCAACTAAGATACATTATGAGAACATTTGTAAATGTTATAATGTACTCCCAGTACAATAATAATATGACAATATAAAAGAAACTAAAAACAATTTAGAAATTGAAACAAAGAACTTACTCATTCCTCAACCCCCAAGACTACCTTCTCTTTAAAGAGGACCTTTCCTCCCTCCCAAATTCATGTGCAGAAATTTAGCTCACTGTCCTTGAACTTTCCTGGATTAAATGAAAATCTTTTAAAATTAGAAACTGATTTTGCAGAACATTTAAAATTCCCCAAACTCACATACAACATACACATGCAGAAACAACAATGCTGAAGGATAGGAAAGATCAAATCCTACCTCACATTTTCAGACATTCCATTTTACTTTTAAAGTTTTTATTTATTTGTTTGTTTGTCTGCTTATGCTTTGGGCAGTAATGTCATTTCAACTCAGGGCCTTTTGCTTGCTAGGCAGACACTCTATCACTTGAGTCATGTTTCTCCCCCTTTGTGCTTACAGTATTTTTCAATTAGGGCTTCACATTTACATCCAGGCCAGCCTGGATTGAGATTCTCTTATTTAATGCTTCCTCTGTAGTCAGAATGACATACATTCATCATGGCACTCAGCTTTTTGATTGGTTAAGGTGGATTCATACAAACTGTCCATGATGCCCTCAAACTAAATTGGGGTTTGAGTCTAGGGCCTTGCCCCGATAGGCAAATGCTCCAATACTTGAGTCACACCCCTAGTCCTTAAGTTTGCTTTTCACATAGGGTTTTGTGCTTTTGCCCAGGCTGGCCTTAAACAGCAATCCTTCTGCCTTTACCTGCCAAGTACCTGAGGTTATAGATGTGAGCTACCATTCCCACCTTAAAGCTATTTTTAAAAGTGAATAATTGCCAACTATTAAATTTCAAATACGCTGAAAATCTTGAGAGAGAAGTTTTTAGTCCTTTTCTCTTCCTAGGAACCAACATGGAAAGCCAAACTTCATTTGGCAAAGATGCTCCAAACAGATAGGAGAGTAAGCATATTCACTCTTGGTGATTAAAAGAAAAAACAAATGGAGTTCTTCCTCTCTGGTCAAAGACTACCTTTTGTTTCCAATTAAAGGCTCAAGGTTAGAAGTTAGTCAATGTTTTAAAAAGTGTTTAAGGAGACAAAAAATGCTAACTATACTGATTTCATCATTGTACATTATCAACATGGGTTGAATTATCATGAGAGTATTTTAGCGGCTATTTTTTTTATCTACTCTGCTTCTGTAACCACACAGTGCAATTAGGAAAATGAGAAGTGTGAGTTTTCTCATAAGCTCATGTAACTCATGCCATTTCAAGGACAGATGCTAGGAAAGGAGAGAATGAAACACTGTTTAAATATGTGGAAGATTTCATTTAGTCCACTCAAGAAAGCCTTTCCTTGATTGAACTTGAGTGGAGGGCCTGAGTCCTCTTTTTGGCAAGTCCCTATTTTTGGGCCCCTGTCTACTGACTCTAGTTTTACCAAGACTTCTGCTTAGTAAGTTGGTGCCTTTTCCACCTTTGATATGTTATCATCTTTAAAGCTGATCAAATTCTTCTTCTTCTGTCCTCACCTCTATTATTTTTTCTTGCTGGTCTTATTTCAGCAAGAATCTTGTTCAGTCAGCCAAGTCACAATCCATTGGCCTCCATGTTTCCATGCACTGGGTCAGTGGAAAACCAGCAAGATCAAGATGTAAAATGGTCATTTAAAATTAATATCAATTAAATCATCAATATTTTCACATTTTGGTTTTAGAAATATTTATTGAAACAAATTTTCAGTGTTCTAGGTATTTTTGGTTTGGCACAACTTAGTGATTCACTAATAAAGGGTTCTAGAAGATGAAAAAGTAAGCACTTAATTTGTCACCTGTATGTTGGATGAATGGATGAAAAAATGAAGCATAAAACAGCATAAAACCTGCTTTAAAAAATTTATCAATATTGGATATTTTTGTAACATAATTTCATTGAAACTCAAAAGTGGTCATTGGGGCATTTGAAAATAAATTCTTTAATGTGATAAGAGGTTAGAGTAAATCTACTCTAGTTCTTTTATAGTTTTTTTCTATTTCATTCAACCTGTGAAGTTGCCTAGTAGTAATAACAAACACTTATGCATCATTTCTGTGTTCCAGGCCCTATTCTAAGTGTATTAACTCATTTAAGGACCACATTAATAATGATGCTTGAGCTTACATTATATGGAGCATCATTATTTATAAATTCCAAAGAAGATGTTTTCAACAAAGCTGATTAGATCCAATTGACTTCCAGGAAATGTATATAAAAAAAATCACTAATTGCAATTTAAATATTCAGAAGTGGTTTGTTGAACAAAAGTAGTCCCAAAGATGTTATTCATAATGACGCTAACCCTTTTGATGAATTCAAGAATGACTCTGCATCCTAATCTTTGATCTCTTACTTTTTCTATTTAGCCTTGTGTCTTTTATTTTTTTAAACCACCTCCTCCAATGAGTAATCTTTGGTTTTGAGGCTAAAGTTGGCTTCTTTCTCCTGGCACTTTGGCCACACCATACACTTTCTAGAATCTCAATGGCATCATGGAGCTGAATCAACCACTGACCCATCAGTTCAAAGCTTTTCTGAAGGTAGCCGTGGCCACTGCACTACTATTTTACTATCTCCTCTCTGCTTTGCCACTCTAATCCTCTCAAACACACTTGCTGTCTGTGTGTTTTTTGTTGTTGTTTTGTTTTTTCTGGGTTGGAAACTTAATCCATCACACATTCCAAGCAGACACTCTACCACTGACAGTCCAGACTGTCTTTTCTTCCCATCCACCACTTTATTTTCATAACTTTCCTCCAGACTGCCCATTAGAGGTAGTTTTCTAACTACTCTTTCTTTAGTTTTGATAAAAGACTGATAAAAGTAAGTACTCCTTAGCAGAAAATCTATGCCAATTTCCTTCAGCCTCTTATCAGAAAATGTTATGGATTTAATTGTGTCCGCCAAAATTGGTAAGCTGAAGTGCTGACCCCCAGTACCTCAAAATGTGATTTCTTTGGAAACAGAGTGTTGTAATTATAGTTAATTAAGTTGAGGGCATAGTGAAGAAGAGTGCACCCCTGATTTTACATAATTTGTGTGCTTATACAGAGTGGAAGCTGGGACACAGGTACACACACAGGGAACATATAACTATGAAGGAAGAGACGGAGGTGATGCATCTACACCACAAGCCAGACACCAAAGATTGCCAGCAACCCCAGCAACCAGCAGAAGCTAGGAAAGAGAAACAAATAGATTCTTCCTCACAGTCTTAACAAGACACCAACACTATCCATATACAAACTTCAAAGTCTTTAAGTTCAAACTTCTAGTCTTCACAATTGGGAGATAATAAAATTCCATTGTTTAAGATATCTACTTTTTGGTACTTTGTTACAACAACCCTAGCAAACTGGTACAGAAATTATAAATACAGAGCTGGATTTGTTACTATACCATTGTATTTTCTCACCATTTTACTGGATGAGAACTATTGAACCATATTTCTCTTGAAATTGTTATAAGATTAACATTTAATCACCTACTACTATGTTGCTGAACAAAGACCATGATTTTAGCTACAAAGGCCATCAGTTAGAATGACTAGCATAATAAAAGCTGGGAGTACACACAGAAGTAGAATTAAATGGAGTCAGAGAATATCTGACAAAATATCAAGATTCCTTTGGAATCCTTGTGTACCCTATGTATCTTTTAGATCATGTGTCTGAATGAGCTCCTCTGTTAACACTTCAATATGGTTAGGGAGCAGAATTTGAGGAGAATCATAATTGCTATTTAAAACAGTAATGTTTTCATAAGGAATTGAGTTCTGTTTAGTGGAAAGCCCTCTGATCCTAAGGCTTACATTAGTAGCAAATCCACTCATTTCAAATAGGGAACAACCACTAAATATTGGTTAGTTGCCATACAGAGTAGGGTTAATTTGTTCCTCAGAGGGAAGATGAGAGGAAGAATGAAAGAAAGAACCAGCTAGCTCTCAAATGTGCAGGTCAGTATATATTGATGTCAGGAACAAAACTCAGTCATGGAGAAGTCTGCAGAACACAAAAAAGTCTAATATTTAATAAGATTACATTCTTTGTGCTATAAACCCTTCTTTATCTCCCCCAAGGCATTAGTAAAGTCTAATGTCACATGAGTATCCTGTAGGTATGATTTTATAGAAATATAATAAAAGTCTGAATTAACAAAGTTAGGAACATTCTTGAAATGCAGACCTGAACCAACTGAAGTCATCAGAAGCTCATGGCTGTCTTCAAAGAATTGCATGACATTGCAGCTGGCTGCTAGTGAGCTAGGAAGAACATCCTTCCCTATCACACTTTCAGATAAGAACATAGTCAGAGTTTACAGATTATAAATTCATCAAAAACCTTAAGCCAAATGCATCCAGCTAAACTATGCCCTCAGGGAGTGCAAGATTTAAAAAAAATACATATGTTGTTTAATGTCAATAAATTTTAGAAAGTTCATTACACAGTATACACATAGGTAAAAGATAATCTCAAAGATATTAAAATTTAAATTTGGATCACCATTCAGAAGTCCTCCAATTATACTGCATTAATTTCCTTTACATATTCAAAGTGCTAAATTCCACACAAAAAGGAATGTTGTATCATTGATCTTTAACTACTTTCAATTTTCCAGGGTGACTCTACTCATATGACTAATTAGAGCCACCAAAAATTTAATCTGCCACTCTAACAAGGGTTAAGACATGAACAAAGAAAAAAGAGCAGAAGTAGTAAGCAAAACAGTGACAAGTATGTGCCAAATGATATTCTAAATCATTCAATTCCCACAACTACTAGAGTAAGTACTATTTAGTTCTTATTTTACAGATAGGAAATTGAGGCACAAGAAAATCCAATAAGTAGCTCAGCTTATACAATTAGTAAGTATTGGAGCTACAGAAATCAGGATGGCTAGCTTAACATGTTTGATCTCTCTGTTACACATTTTTCTTTTTAACAAGTATTAACATCCTTTCCTAGCATGATAAGATGGATAGGGACTCCTTTCAAAGTCAAGTTATTATGTAGAAGAGACATGGGTATGGTATTAACTTCCCAGCTTTCCTTATGTTGTCTGCCTATGATTTCTCAGAAAAGAAGTCAAGAAATGGAGACAGTGCCATTCAACTTAGTAACAGAGTGGACCCACAGGAGTGAACATTCTACTGAGAAAGTGAGGGTTTTATTCATTCTGCTCAAATAAAAGGTTATATTTTCCTCGGTAAGGTAAAATGAATGAAATCTTCTGGTCTAATCTTTTTTCCTACGATAAGTATATGTAGGAATGTTTTACAGTTTGTGCTACTACTTACCTACTTACTAAAAATAGATCTTTCATTAAATTCTTTCTTATGGGATAGTGACGTCCTTATTTTTCATGTGAATGATCACTTATTCCATCTGTCTGTTGAATGCATGGAAAATTATTTCTGCTATTGTTTAAAGGGAGAACAATATACAGTACAGATGGGAAGAATGAAAAACCTTGTAATAATTTTCTAATTAGTACAGACAAATATATGGCTACAATAATAAATTTTTTTTAAAAACCTGAGATAACAGTATTTCTCACTCTATCTAAAGCACACAATACTTCAAGAGCTCACAGTGAGTAAGAAAACAGACTTGTTGACAGCTGGAAGTATTCGTGAATGTCATCCCTATATTCTTTCCACTGTTTAGATAGTGTTTTTTTTATTTTAACACTTGGATGTCAACAAGTTTGAGTCAGTGTAAATAGGTTACCTCCACATCAGTCAGTGACAGCAAAATCTTAAAATGTTAGAAGACAAAACTTTGAATCATGTTTTCTTTGTCAAAAGCACATTTATTCATTATTCATTACTAGTAACTCATAACCAATAACTCATAAATGTTTGAAGGATTAGTAAAATGTCTCATAATTACTTCTATCCTAGTGATAAGTGATTTACTAATAACTTGAGGCCTCCCATATAGCACTACTCTTAGACTCCACAATGTAAACCTGTCTTATAAATGAGACCAATGTATAATGATGGCCCTTGGACAATGTCAGTAACAAAGCTCTACAGGAAAAAGCAAACCAATGGGCATGGCTCAGGCTGAACTTGCAGATTTAACAAACACACATGTTGTAAAAAGATGCCACTAAACACAGTATCATTTTCTACATAGTTAATAGCACTGTCATGAAAAACAGCAATAGCATTCTGGTGTTTGAATTTACATAGAAGTGTGGTTGTAAAAAATATCTCCATTGTGTATGTAAGAAAAATCTGGATAAAAGTTGGAATAATATCTCCAGTATAAATAAAGTAGTTGAAAACAGAATCAAGGTCTATAGTGAACTACAGCAATTCTTTGAAGATATACTTGGAGTATTCTTTTCCATGCCACAAAACAAAGAATGTAAATGGAAAAAAAACCCACCAATTGTGCATATACCTAAGAAAGGGTTAGAAAAGGAGAGGCAAAGTCTTGATGTAGGTTAAAGTTATTAAATTTTTACAGAAGTCTATAGGAAGGACATGCTCATGAATTCTCTACACTAACACTGACTTTTGCTTTGTTCATCTCATTATATTTGCTTTTGGCCAGCTATTCACTCCAGACATGTTCCAATAGCTTATCAATGAATTCATAATAATTATTGTCTTAGAGGTTTATTACTGTTTTCCAACTCATTAAAAATATTATAGATGTGCCTGACAGAAGCATTCTTTTTGTTGTTTTGTTTTTCAGTGCTGGATATCAAACCCAAGGCCTCAGGCATGCTAAGTGAGTGTTCTACCATTGAGCAACATTGCTAGTCCTGGAAGCATTCTTTGTATAACTTTCAACATAGAAGATGCATTTATAATTTTTATTTTGAGCCTAATAGGAAAAATGAAAACTAATGGTACATAGAGTTATATAAATAAATTGAAATGCCAAAGTAAAGAGTTGATTATCAGGAAAAATGAATAAAAATAAACATTTTTATTACTTTCTCAATCAGAAAAATAAAATGGTTGGATATCATTTGTTAGCAGAGCTTGATTACATTTTGTGACAGTACTCAAAGGGCAACCATTTACTCCATTTACTCTGGAGTATTTAATTATGCCCTATAGTCTAGGAAAGTGGGCTGCTAATGTAAGGAAACCAACACACTGCATAGTTCTTTCATCACATTTTTCTAACCAAACTGAGAAATGCTAATGAGTGGTTGATATTGTTAAGAAAAGGAAAACCTACATTATGACAACATTCTCACTACTTTCTTGGCTTTCTCTTATTTGATAGAGTTGCTTGTAGAATTATCCCCTCATAATCTCCATGATTAGTCATATTTTATTCAGCAAAAAGTCAAAGAATTCCTCCAGTTTTTAGTGATGACTACCATTCCACAATATCCAAATTCCATCAGTATCCCTACTTTATCAAAACTCAGTAATAATCTATACAAATTCCAGTTAGCTACATGAAATGACTAATATATATATTGAATACAATGCTTCCCATCTTCTACTCTACAACAATTCTAGATAGTAAAGAGCACTACACCAAGGAAAAGTGGAAATAATATATACCTTTTCATATATCTTATAATTTGATATGAATTTTGAAATTGTTTTATTGAACAGTATGTGCTTTGTTATTGATCACTAATTTCTGTGGTAGAGAGTATTGTATTAATTAATTAATATTTAATTTACTTTGGTGTTTATTTAGAGCTCCTATGAGTTCATTTATTTGTTTCTGTGTCTTGAAATTTCTTGAGTGCCTCTTGAATATTTTGGTTAACATGTCTAGTATCAGCTCCATGAAATTCTCAGTGATTACTTGCAGGATTTCTTTTTTGAGGTTGCTTTTGTAGATCTCGTTGGGTTCCTTTGTGTCATTTATCTTTGTTTTCTTAGAGTCTGGAACTGAGTATCTGTTTTTCTTCATTTCCCTCTGAATCCTGTATTAAATTATTTTTAGGGGGAGAATGGTTTCCATCCTTTTTTCTTCTTCCCATTGCTCCACTTGGTACTGTGCAATTATATTCTTGATAGGCTAGTTGGTGGTTTCAGTCACCTGTTTTCTTTCCCTTGATTTAATTTTTGTTTTGTGACTGTCTTTAGCTAAGATGGTGTGCTATTTCTGTCCCTGGTCTGGGTATAATTTAGCATTAATTAATTCACAAGTTTAATATCCAGCAAGTACTTCATGTGTTATATAGAAGACCCATTGGTGGTAATATCTATAAGCAGTGGGATTTGGGGGGGTTAATGTTTGTAATGCTAGCTATAAAAATTTGGGGAGTTGGATAGGGTGGCATTAAAGGGGGAGATAGGAAGTGGGCTGGGTGAGTGGGGAAAGCAGTCTGGGGGCTACTGTTTCTGTGGTCCTTGTGTGTGTTTGGGCGTATTTCTGTTGTTATAGAAAAAGGGTGTTTGTGTTAGGGATTACAGGGGTTTGTGGTTATATAAAGTTGGTATGGTAGGTTGTTCAGTGGGTGATGAATGTGAAGGAGGGAGGGGTAGTCTAGTGACAGGTTGGGGGAGAATAGGACAAGAAGGTGAAGGCTAGGGGAAGAGAGTGGGTGAGAAGGGATAGAACAAGTTGTTGGAGAGGGGAGCAATGGAATTTAGGACAGGAGAAGGAGGGAAAGTGAAGGGGGTAAGAGTAGGAAAGAGACAATGATGATAGCAAAGTTGATAGAAAAGAAAGAGAAAAAAGATAATAATAAAAATAAAAATAGAAAATGCACAATAACAAAACTAACAACAACAAAATAAAGAAATCAATGGGGAGAAATGAACAAAGAACAACAACAAAAAAACCCTCTGAATTCATGAACAATAGAATTTCAGTCTTAGTTTAAGTTCTGGAGTTACTCCTTCAGCACCAAGTCCTAGTGTTGGCATATAAGCAGAGGTTCTAACGTTATCTAGCCCAGTAATTGATTTGTGAGTATTGTTTTGCTAATTAATATTTAATTTAAATATTGTATTAATTAGTTAATTATCTATTTATACTCTTGTAAAAGAATTCTACTTTTTACTTAAGTCAGTGGAATAAGCTAAAATACTACATTTCTTACCATTTTTTGTAATAATATAAGTTCATGTAGTAAGTTATGGTCAAAAAAAATTATACAGAAGTTTTAAGCCTTTTTTTCCCTTTTCCCTCATTAATCAGACTTCCTGTCCCAAAAGCATATGTGAAGACTTCAGACTAACCACAAAGTAGGATTTCATGCAGTAGTCTTAAAGATGCAAGAAATACAGTAGATGTTGGATAAGGAAATTGAAGGAGCCTGGATTCCTGAGGACTTTCCAGAGTAACAACCCTAGTCCTGGGCCATTTTCTTTTATAATTATTTTTCCACTCTTTTTCTGTAGTAAAGAAATAAATTATCTTTTCTCAAGTAACCATTGCTAGCAGACAAGTGAGATTACCAACTGACTTTATGTCTAATCAGTATTCCTTTCTCTTATATTTTGACCATTTTCCCTATCATCATTGCTACTGTCCCTAACCCCAAATCACATGGGGGTGAACATGTTCTTCTCTTGATTTAGGCAGAGGCTGTGGTTGGCTGAAGCCACAAATAGTAACTTGATTCCCATTAAAAATTGGTTTAACCTGAGTATGTTCAATTTTTGCCAATCACAACTAAAAGAAAATTAGCTGGGTAATTTGTAGAAGGTACAGATTCTTTCAAAACTTCAGAGAAATAATTTCTTTTTATTTCTTTTGTATATTGTTGCTTCTAAATGATTCAAAGAACTGTGGTTGCCATCTTGGAAACAGGAAGGCAAATGGCATAAAAGGATAAGTCAATGTTACTGGACCCAAGTCTACTTGCTCATAGCTCGAAGGCCAATACTCCATACATAAGAATTGGTGGGGAGGAAATCAGACTAATTTAAGAGCCAGCACACTGAGAATCCAGGAAAGTGCTAGTGACCATTCTTAGGGAAATCAGGTGTGTGAAAGCACTGTTACTGGAAGGGAAAGGAAGTGCAGGGAGCCATAAATAGGAACACTACACTCTAGATAGGTCTTTATCACCCAGAGCATGTGTCTCCCCTCTCTGGCCAGAACATTGCAATTGACCTTGACCTCCTGGAGCTAGTTTCTGTATAATTCTTTAGACAAACATTTTACGCTTCTGTAAATAAAATCATGAGGCAATTTACATGGTTTGTGTTAATTGCTGCACAGAACTAAAGAATAAGAAGGGTATTGCATGTTTTGATGTTATCTGAAGGTCACCAGATGCTCTTGAGTTCTGTAAATCTAAAGAAAAACTATTTAGCAATTAACATCTTAATTATTTAGGTGCTGCTTTTCTTTAGAACTTAAAATATTGGGCAAAGGGAGGGAAAGCAGCTTTGCAAAGGACATGTCCCAAAAGAACGGCATTGTTACATCAATATATTGAAGATGGTAGAGCTAAGAAAAACACTCTAGATTCCTAGTGTTGAGCTGACTAATGAACTACTACTACTCCTTTGGATTTTTTGTTATGTAAAATAATAAGTGTCTTCATTGACAAGGTCACTTTCAGTTGTGCTTTCTGTTACTTTATTGGAAAACATCTTAGAAATGCAAAGATATATTATCTTATTTGTACCTCTGATATAGTGCTTGAGTCATATGAATTAATAAGAAAGACAGACAAAGATGGAGAATGATAATGACAGATGCTAGGTAAAGACAAAGTGCCTGAGAAAGAATCCAAGCAGACTTTTGGAATCTTGGAGAAAAGGAGTACATAGGGAAATTTGAAGGACTGCTGACTGCAGTACATTTGGCCGATGCTTAGTCCTATTATAAACTTCTTGTTCTACAGTGGATTAATAGGTGTTAATGGATTATAAACATCTGTTCTTCAACAAGATGATACTTTATTCTTTTTCACTGCTAAAAGATAGGATGTTGTCCCTATGCAAAATTATTGTGTTGATAAATAGCTAACATTTTATTTCCATAAAAAAAACTAGAAATTCAAACATTAATAGACTTTCTTTAAGATGTTTTAGATGATAGGGAAATGCTAACTAAAATACTTTCAATTTGAAAGACTCTACATCTAAACTCAACCTAATACTGAAAATACAATTTAACGAGACAAATAAATTTCTTACAGAAAAAGAAAAAATATTTATTTTACTCCAGTTACCAGTTAATACAAATTAATGAGTTTACTTTATATGACATATAGATGGTCACAGTAAAAAAAAAAAATCATGTTCAAAAGAAAAGAAACTCAAAGATGAGACAGGCCTACTAGGGGAATTTCATGGTCTGACCTTGCATGTGTAAGTGCAAAGCTATTTTTTTTTTCATTTGATTGAGTTTTCTTTTGCATGTTATTGGTAGTCAGTCTCTTATTTCTTATAGGAGTGCTCTCTTTGATGATTGTCCTGTTTCCTCTCTTCCTGCGTCTCCATTCTCTTTAGAATTATGTTCCTTCTACATCAGGTCTTATAGCAATAAAATTGAAACTAAAGTATTCTTTACATATCAGACTGTCTAAGAGAGTTAGTAATATGAATGGTATGTTCATTCTTCCATCATTTCTTATGTGGATTGTGCTCAAATGTTCAAATTTGCCAGGTGAGCTTTCCAAATGCTGATTGGAAATGCCTCTTAATGTGCATTGAATGCATTAGAGTCACACTTCAATTTCAGCACAGGTTTTACATTTTATTCCTGCTCATAATCTAAATAAACATAACACTACACAGCTTAGATTTATTTCAGGCATGCTCTCTCCAAAGGATTTAAAAATTAAAATGCCTCTGTAGCAGAAGGAAATGTTTATACATTTAAGATGGTTAGAAATACAAGGAATAATCATCTTTCTTTTCTGTGCAATACAGTTTTTGAATAACAGAGAAGATCATTTTGAGCTATATTTAACAAGTAGCTTGTTTCAGCTTCAATATTAGCTTGATTTACCATCTGCAGAATTACCAATAACATGATGCATTTATTACCCGTAAAAGCTATTAGCAGGTCATTTTGTTCAGTTCATCATATGTGTCTTGAGACACAATCTGGCGTCTAACAGATTTTCATACATTGATGTCGCAGAGAATCAGACTGTTCTTTAATTGATTGTTTCTTGCTAGACTCCTTTTGATTAAAACAGGTTATGCTATTTGCTTTTAGTTCCACATTTCTCCACTTCAAAGTCTGGACATAGAAAGGAGAAATTATTCTCATTTCTCTTGACTCTTTTAATTCAAAGTGAATTATATATTTAAGTCTCCCATAATCAACGGATTTAAAAATGACTTCAGTTTTTCCAATGTATGACTCCCTCCACAAGAATACAATCCTTATCATGCCTTTAAAAATGGATTTATCTTTTCCTGCCAAGTCATCGAATTTTGAACCTCAGAACCTCAAGTGAGTTCAGATCACAGGGACCAAAGGGAAGCGGAAGGGCTCCCTCAAAGAGCTCTCTCCCTCACAATTTGCACAGACCCAGACAAGCAAAGCTGAATCGCAGTGATAGTGTTGTATCCTTCTCCAGGGGAAAAAGAAAAAAGGGTCTTTTGCTAAACTGGTTTTAGAAGGCCTAAGATATTGTTCATTTAAGCAAAGAGATTGGGAAGCTTCTGAGACAGCTCCTTCTCTTGGGGAAAAAAAATGAAAAGAAAGAAAGTAAGAAAATTCCAAAAGATATGTGAATTAAAGGAAATAGGGTCGGTGGTCCTGTGTCAGGCATTCTACCCCCATTCCCCAAGCAGTTAACACCATAAAAATAAAAAGGGCTACAATCAGATCCTGCTCATCAATAGGAATGAGAAGCAGCTTGCAGGCTCAAAACAGGAGCCTAATTCAGCACTCAAAAGGGTTTTGTTTGCCTAATGTCAGAAACAAACATAAAACTTTCTATCATGTGACATTCATGACTCTAAGAGAGAGCAGTAACCTTCCCTTTGGCTTCTGTCTGCCACAGACAAAGGCCATCAATAGCTCCTTTGTATTCTACCTCAGCTTTCTATCTTCATTGGTGAGTTAGCCAATCATTCCCAGTTGTCATGTGCTCTTTCCAGGTGAAATTCCAAAGTTGGCTTTCACAAACCTCCAGGTCCCAGGATGCACTTGTTTATAAAATATCATGCTGGCCAATAGTACTTTAAGCAGACCAAACATTTTATTAGGAAACAGAAATCTCTTTAATTCTTATTTGAAATTTTCTGGTTGTTTTTTCTGTTTTTTCCACATTTTGTGACACATGGCTCTTTTAAATCATTTTTGGCTTCCAGAAATATGGAAGCCAACTAACAGTTACTTTTTTCCCCTTTTAGTACCAATTAACCCCTTAGAATGCACATTAGATCTAAACAGTTTAGCTACCTGGTGATTCTAAAAAGTTTTTAATGATTTAAACATGAAAGCTGCTATTCAGAATCAGTGATACAAGTTATATCTTTAGAAATTACTTTTACTTTAAAATTTATTTAAAATCAAATTATGCTGATCATTTAAAATATTGCACTAAATTTAAAAGGAAATCTCTTGGTGAAAGTGTAAGATAAATTGAAAAGCTTAAATGGCTTTAAAATAGCTTTGAAACATTATACAGACATACAAGACAGTTATTGTACTAAAATTATGGGAGTTTAATGGTCTTCTCATGCATTAGCCCTATACTCTGATAATGAGGAATGCCTTCATTTTACTCTAGAAATGCATAAAAATAAACACTTAGATTTAGTAAATCTGATGATTTATTTTGGGGTCTCCTTTCCTCTTTGAAATATTTGTGAAATTCAATAAGGTGAATTTTTATTGCTCAGAGTTCAATAGCCTTCAAATTTAAATTAAGTGATGTGTACTTTGGACAAGTCACTAAAGTACAGTCTTGTCTCTTCTCATGACATTCCCCAATGTACATACTGTGAAATTAAAGATCAAAAGCAATCACACTGTCTTATTGATGGACTATGTATAGAAATTGACAATCACATTATTAGCCAATTCCTATTCACGAAAATATACTTATATCAAAGTCAGTATAAATGGTTAAAATGTATTGTTATTAGATTTAAAATAAAATAAGTCAAACTTTCAATTAATCTATTATGAGTTTTATCACAGATACATTTATTTCTAGTCAGAGTTGTATGTAATGGTTTGTATCTAATACCAATGTAGGCAGCTAACTGAATGGATTTAAAGAGACAAGTATTTTTAAATGGTAAGTTTCTATGGATGAAAACAGGACTTGTATCAGAATTCCTTGGGGGAGAATGAAAACAAAATTCTTTGAAGTACTCTTCAATGCTATCTCACCTAATCCAGCTGCAAAGTTATAAGTCTATAGATTTCATTCACCAGTACAGGATAGTTACTCATGTTGATAAAAATGATTAACTAAAAATCTTAAAATAGTAGTTGCATGCTAAATTATTACTTACCTTGACATGTGAAGTAATAGATTTTAAAAAATATTATTAATCAAACATTGCACAGAATTCCTAAGTAAGTCTGTAGAGATAGAATATTGAAAATATTTGTATTAGTCAGGATTCTCCAGAGGAACAGAATCAATAGGATATATATCCAGAGAGTACCTACAAACACATATACATATGTACATATATTTGTAGAGAATATATATGTGTGTGTGTGTGTGTGTGTGTGTATTCCCACTGATGGTGGGAATGAGAATGGTGACTGTGTGTGTGTGTGTGTGTTTGTGTGTGTGTGTGTGTCTCCACTTAAGATCTTGGGACGTCTCAAACTCATGACTGCATGAGTTTTTTTCTCTTTTCATATAAAAGGTGAAAAATAAAACTTCCACTTCTTACACAAGTTTGTTTTATTATCATAGGAGTACCTGAAGTCGATTTCATTGCATGAACTCGATGATTGGCTAGAGGATGGGTAAAACAACATGATTTCTTACTTCCATTATTGGAAATAATTTTCTTTTAGTAGAAAACTTGTACAAATACACCATTTCCTCTTAACCACCTACTGACATTACTTTTACTTTGGCTCAGTGCTCAATCCTATGGCAGCTTATGTTGGTAACACAAACTTTTCCATGCCAACCATCATGATGGTATAACCAAGTGGACCTCAGTGGCCCAAGAATGGTGTGATTGAAAAAGCACTGAGGAAGGGATAAGGGAATGAGGGATGGTTTCTACCAGCAAGTTTTTGAGCAAATGTAAGTCTGAGGGTCCACTGAATAATAATTAAATTATTTATTGGGTGATTGAATACATGCCACACACTCTTCTGTAATTTTTGATTTATTATCTTATTTAATTCTCCAACAAGCCCATGAAGCATATTATTTTATTATCCATTTTGAGGAAAATGAAATAAAGCCTAGAGAAGAGGATCAGATTTGAGTTGGGCTCCAACTCTTTGACTCTTTGGCCCATTCTTACAGCTCTCCTCTACCTAAAAGAATAACATAGGTATTTTCTGGAAGTACATTCTCTTGGTACCTACTTTCTGTGATCTTTTCTCTTTCAGAATTGACTTTCACTTGTTCTTCTGGTCATGTGACTTCTTATTTAATCATTTTACTTCTGTTTCTAGACAAGTAACACTTGATCACAATAAAATAAAATCATACTCATTTTATCTCCTGTCCTTTGTTTCTTCTCCCTATATACATGCACACACACACACACACACACACACACACACACACACAGCCACACAGAATTCCAGAATTCCATTATTTTAGGTACTTATGTTCTATAAAGTTGACACAAAACAGAATTAGCAATTACTGAGTAATTTCACTTAGGTGAGATTTGGATTAGGTTCCTTTAAGCCTCAGATCATAACATTTTCATCAACCGACCAGTACATAACCTTGTTTTATATGTGTTTCTCTTTAAAGTCAATTTATATTATATATTGCACTAATTCATTAACATTGAACTCATTGCCAGCAGTACTAAAACTCATGCCTATCTGGCACAAATATTTTCTCTATGAGACACATCACAGCTTTCTTGCACTTAAAAACACACTAGACAAACCCCCCACAACATTTGAGGTTATTTTAAACAGCAAAATCACCAACAAAAAGCACAAAAAAATGCAAAGACCATGGACTAAATAGATCCCAAATGGACACTGTTTACACACTGAGGACTGAAACAAGAAGGCAGAACAGCACCTTGTTTGGTTTCAGCAGTGTGTGTCACACAACTCAGTTTTTTAATTGCTCTGCACATGTGCATATCTGCAAAGATCCACAAATCATCACATGTATTGATTTTGGTGTTCCAAGTAAATCTCAGTGAGTAGGCTAATTCTCAAATACAAAAATTCATTAATTAATGAGAATCCACAGTATACAACTCCTCTCTGATCTCTTTCTTCTTCTCTCCTTTCCCACTTCCCTGATTTCTTCTGGTTTATCTTCTCTAGAAGTAAAAAAAATGTAAGTAAAAAATATAACGTTTCCTTTCCACCTTATTAATGCAGTATATAATTATTTTCTTCTGCTTTTCAGAATCTTTAGGGTTATTCTACACATACACACTCAGTCTTTGATTCCAGATAAATTCAGTATGCATCTATGTTGTCAACAATGCTATGGCTGATTATAAAGTAAAATTATTTTATATAACATGATTTCTGCTTGATGAATGGTGTATATATTTTCCTGATATCTCAAAAGTGAATCAAAGGAATAGGTCCAGGAATTCTTACTTTTTCCTTTCTTTCCTTGACCTCTACATCACCTCATACTGTCCAGAGTTAAGAATGTCTTGATTTTTTAAGCTTCAAATTGCTTGCATTTAATTTAGCAATCTGTTCTTCATTGGGGACTAGTTGAATTTACAAAAGCAATTACACTGGTTTCCTGTGACTTTGAAGGAGATATATATATATGTATATATATATACATATATATATATATGTATATATAGTTGTGTTAATTAAGTAGAAGGGGAGAATGTGGATTGCTGATGATTTTCCAGTGTGGGGAGAAAACAATTGTAATCTGTGCAGCATTAATTGCTACATAGGGTAAAAGATTAATATTTTTAACATTTTAAGTGGTTTTGCATAAATGTTAGCAATAAGCAAGCCATTTTATGTCTTTTTGGTTTGCATTTTTAATAATATTAGAATGTTAGCCTTCCCATAAAGAGAAGATTGCAACAAAACTGAAATAGTATTTCAACCTTGCTAGTTATGTGCAAACTGACCCTGTGTACCCTCTTTGGGGAACACTCAAGACAGTGGTAGTGTTGAAAAAAGAGGAGGAGGTAATTTATTTTTAATTTTTCTTACATTTGTGAATTTAGTGCCAGAAAACTAACAGCACTAGACAAAGACTACAAGCAGTAGATGTCACACCTTTTTTTTTTCTTTCATTATGTTAAGTTTGTCCTTCTTTTAAGATCATTAAGTTAGTAAAACTGCATCAAAATATAAATTGGGAGTGTTCAATTGTACAAGGATAAAACTGATCCAAATTTTTTGCTATTACTTAAACAGAAGAAAATTGGAAGATGTAGAGGTTACTGTTCATCCATTCACTGGGACTCAGCTCCTGGGATATACCAGCCCCAATTCTGGAACTGGGGATGCTGTCACAGGAATGAAAAACTGAGTGTAGCTTTTTACTCACAAAGTGTCCATGCAGATTCCATGGACATTGGGTGCTTGTAGCAGGACAGACTATAAAAAAAGGGAGTACAATGTTTTCAGATAACATTAGGAAGACTATAAAGCAGTGTGTTTCTATGGAGATTGCTTTAAACAGTGACGTCTAGGAAGGCCTTTCTGAGAAGGTGGCATTTGTGCTGCTTGCTGAATAAACAAAGGAGCAAGCTATTCAAAGATAGAAGAGGGAGGTTTTTCAACAGTACAAAGACCAGATGCCGGGGTTTGTGGTGGATTTGGACTTTGACTGTGAGGAACAGAGAGACCAGCCTGGTTGGAGCAGAGCAGGAGACAAGAAGAGATGAGGTTGGAAGGCCAAAGCTAGATCATGGAGGGCCTTGCATGCCGAGGAGAAAACACAGGATCTTATTTTAAGGGCAACAGGAAGCCATCAGAGGAGTAAGCAGAGAAGGGCATAATCTGACACTCATTCAGAAAATGGTATCTGGCTATAACAATGGATGCAGTAGGGCATGGTGAGAGAAGGGGTGGGCAAAGGATTTGATTTAAAAATCTCATTCATCGTTGTAAGTGCAGGCCAAACAGAGGCAGAGGCCGTTTTCCTTCTTTGTTCCTGGAGTAGTTCCCTTAAAACAGCATATCATTGTAGGGTGAACACAGGTTTCTCTCTCCTACAGTGAACTTGGGGACATTGGACAATGCTCTTATTCCTAGCACAGATCCCAGAGCACAGCTTGTGCTCAGCACTTGCTGAATTGGTGAGAATCAAATCAAGGTGACACACTTTGGTCTGAATTTATTAAACAGAATAGCTTCTTAATACTAAGAAAATATGAAGCTAACTGATGGTTGAAAACAAATTGAATCCTCCACAAATGTGGATAAAGTTGCTCAATACTTTTGAAAGTCATTTCATTGCAACCAAAAATGCCAAATGAAATCTTGAGCATGTAAGAGAAAAATCTCAGGTTCCCTCATTTGTATTCTAAGTATTAGTTTGAACTGGTTTATGATTAGATGATATGAATATCTGTTTCTTAAAGTACATATCAATATGTGTTAAGTTTCACCTTACAGTATCTTCCATAAGGAAAATTTTCTATTTGCCCATTATTAGAGGAAATCTTCATTAAATTGAGAGAATACAGTTAGTGTAAAGTTTGATTTCAGTATCTGTGGTATGTTAAGAATTTGCATTAATGAACAGATGATAGTGCCTTCTGTTTTCTGGACCTAAAAGTTTAAAATTTCTATTATAAACTTTGAAATGAAGAAAAAACTCCAAAGTCCCAAGTGCTAGAAATCATTCAGGAGTTTTCTCAATTAAAAACCTTTTTTATTTTTTCTGAAAATAATATTAAATAAAAACCAAACATTGCTGCTCTGATTTCTGATGAAACTTCTTTTGCTTCTCAAATCCTGACAATTCAAGTCCCACTTCTTTGGAGGAACATACATAATCACGGGTTCAGTATGGCCAAGTTCCATTGCATGACCTGATGTCTACTTCCAAGGGTGAGGTGGACTGACCCCCTCTTATAAAACCTAATTAAATTGATAGAGATGACATGTGATTATAACTTTTCCCCCTTATTTGGGGCACTGAGAAGTATGCTTCTTCCATTGTCTAATGTAAATACTACCAAGTATATCGCATGCAGAATTTGTCTGGACTAAAATTATAAAAATGTGAATTCTGTAAAATATTTTTTACTTATGTTCCTTTCTTTGATATTATTTATAATAAATCAGTTAGATTCTGTAAGGATTATATTGTAGCAAAACCTTATAGTTAGTCTACTCTGTCATTCCCACTGAAGATAAAATTAATACTTGGAAAACAACCAAGAGCTTTCCTCTTCACAAGACTTCAGTGTAGGTTTTTTCCAAACAATTGTGCCTTTTGGCACACGGTGGGAAATATAGTATATGAGACATCTGGTCTTACAAAAGGCAATTTGGTATATGAAATTTCCTTTCAATGTGCTTACTTATAAGGAACTTTACAAAAACATCACACTTATTGAATTATTAATTAAAACTGTGGAAAGTTTATAGAAACTTCAGCATCTTTTCCTTGTTGAAATATCTTGGGCATTAATGGCATAATTTCTGTCCTGAAGCTGATCATTGCCTATAGTTAGCCTATGTCATTTTAAGATCCAGTTTTACTAGGGTTACAAGGAAGGAGGTGGTCTTTTTAAATGTTAATTAGTGTACCCCATATGAAAATGAACAATAGACTTAACAAATAGGTCACCTTTCCCTGCCTGGAGAAAAGATGAGCTGATAGTTTCTGGGGAATTATAATGCTGATGTTATGAAGTTTCCCCATTTCTCAATATAAAATCTAAAAGGAGTCAAAAAGAAGAATTTACTGATTTTGCATTTAGGGAGGACACAGCATTAGAAGGAGAATCAGATTAAGTGGGATATTTAAAGAATAATTGATTTGGTATTTATGAAATATAAAATATTTTCAAGTTCATGATACTGTTATACGCTAATTAACACAGTTCTTGTGACCAGTGGCTACATTTAAATAGCAAAACACTATGTCTTTTAGAAAGCTAACATAGGATTGACTAGTAAGTAGAGTGGGTAGGGTCTGATCAAAATAATGCACCCTTAGTGTTCTCATAACTATGACAAAGGAAATAATTTAATTGCTCCACAGTTTTCACACCTGTAAAATGGGAATAATGCAACTAATCCTACAACAGCTCTGTATTTTCTCCTTTATCTCCTCTTCCTTTTCTTCTTCTGATTCTTAGTCTTGCACAACAGTAACTTCTAACACTCTTGACCATTCAGTCTTTCTAGACATCCCTCATTGATTTGTGTTTTATGATACCACGTTATTATGAATCTCCTCTTCCATCTTTAACATTTCTTTCTGCCTCTTGAAAGGATTTCTCTCCTTGACACTGTTCTTGAGTTGATAATGTTCATCAGGATCCTATTCTAGGCTCACTGCTAATCTTATTCTATGTATCCTCCAAAAGTGAGTTCTCAGTCCTCCTGGTTTCAGCTACAACTATGTGCTGAGCTTCCCAGTCTGTGCTCCCAGCCATAACTCATTCTTTCAACAAACCTAAAAGTGAACTTATTCTAGCCTAGTTGAAACTTAAATTTCCACATACCTGTGTGCCATGGGTTAATTAGCAACCAAGTTATGTTCTTTTTATCTCAATCTGTGACTTTCTCTCTAGCATTGCTATAGCTTTCCAGGCTCTTTATTGCACATTAAAGCCATACAAGTAAATGCAGACTTAAGGCACTATTTGTCTGCATACACTTCAGTAACAGAACCAAACCTCCTCCACCTGATGCACAGGTCCCCCTTTAATGTGGCTTCTGTCCATCTCTTCAGACTCTTTTCCAAGTACTTCCTGCCAACCAGTTCATAATTCACAAAATTTTAATACATAATTCTATTGATAAACCAAATATTTGCTTCTCCACTTTCTTCTGCCCCAAAGCTCTTCTCCTTCTCCAAAATGACTTTGGTTTGATTGAATCTTACTAATTCTTATGATAATTTAGTCGTCATCTCCTGTGGAGATTTCGCTAACAGCACCAGGCTTATGAGTAAGGTTTTCATTTGTGATAATGAGCAATTATGCTGCATCTCCTACTAAGCTAGGAACAGCTTAACTTGGAGGATAAGGATGAATTGTCATCTTAATCCTCTATAAATTCCCAATCCCTGGCATAGTACATGATATATATGAGATGTTCAATAAATGTTTTTAGTGGTGTTAATGAAATTAATGCAACATAAACCTCAAAATGCCCAGTATACCTTTTAGAATTACTAGAAATTTATCTACCATGTTATTGATTAATATTCTTAGAAACTTAAAACAGATTAGCAGAACTGAATTGTAATTCTAATTATGTATACAATTAAATTAGACATTATATACTATAATGATTTCCAAATAACTTCCTGAAATTATCCTCAGATTATTATTTTGTACATGCCTAAGCGATAAGGAATTAAATTCTGCTTAGTCTCCTGAGAATACCTCTAACAACTTAGCCACTCATTTACACTTAAAACTTCAAGGTTTTAAGTGAGTGAATTCAGCTCATCTCAATAAATGTTTATTAAATGTCTATTCTGTACAAGAAATGGACACCATGATGATTAAAATTTAGTCTTTGCCTGATACAGGTTTTCTTATGACTTAAATTTGAAATGTCCGCTAAAGTCCATGTGTAAAGTCTTGGTTCCCAGCTGATAAGCTTTTAAGAAGTGATTAGATTATTTGGACTCTAACCTCATGAGTGGAGTCATCCATTAATGGACTCATAATTTGATAGCATTATTGAGAGATGGTGGAAACTAGGGAGTGGGATGATAGTTGGAGGAAATAGGTCACTAGGTAGGTCACTAAGGAAATGCCCTTCAAGGGTATGATTTCTCTCTCTCTCTCTCTCTCTCTCTCTCTCTCTCTCTCTCTCTCTCAATCTCTCTCTCTCTGCTTTCTGGCTGCTATGAGATGAGTAGTTTTCTAGCACCATGCCTCATCATAGGCTCAGAAACATGGTGGCAAGTGACCATGAATGGAAACCTCTGAAACTGTAAGCCAAAGCAAATATTTCCTCCCTCAAGTTGTTTGTCTCAGGTATTTTGTCCCATTGATATAAAAATTGACTGATGCAAGCTTATATTATGGTAAGAATGCTTAGACTAGTGCACAAATATTTATAGTACAAGATATAATAAGCTACAAATCATAGACATACATTAAATAACATGCAATAGAGAATCAGAGGGAGAAAAATGAATTTGTAGGATCACAAGTGACTTTATATGGAAGAACTAGAATGAATTTCTAAGAAGAAGACACATCAAAGAAGGTTCACTTTATTATTTTGGTTCTGATTTGGGGTTATTATGTATAACCATAGATAAAATACATCATAATATTCTGTGGTAATAACAGACCTAGATTTCAACACTGGTTTTGCATTTAATATGTTGTGTGATTTGTGAAATAACTATCTCTAAGCTTCAGTTTCAAAATTTTTAAAGTGATGGAAATATTAACTACTTTATTGTTCACTGTAATGAGCCCATATGAATATGCCTAGTAGTCAGAAGATAATGAAGTTTAGATGTTATGTGTTTGGGTTGTTATGTGTTGGATTGTTTGAACAAGTACATGTCAGAGTACTTTTTAATGGACTGACTTCACACTGAGAGTCTCTAGCAATTTGATATATGAGGGTTTAATTTGTTCTACATTTTTATTGTCATTTTGGTTGAGGATACATAGAAATCCTTCTTAGGAGATATGCAGACAACAAAGGTGATTCATAGAAAATTTATTCCAAGAATTTTAAATTGCAAGGGATCTTATAAATCATCTTTTTTCAGTATCTTCATATTAGAATAAAAAACTGAGTATGTTAAAAAGTGTTCATTTCATTTAACATAAATTTTGCATGGGGCAATGACAAATCTTTCGATTGGACTGCATTTAAGTAAATATTTTGTATTAATTCTAAGATGTGATCATTCCTATTCTGCCGTATCTTCTCCATCACAGCAGAAATAAGTGCCACATCCCAGAAGGAACTGACAACTCCAAAAATACTCATCAGAAGCTGTCATAAAGGAAGAGCACCTGGAGCACTATCACTGAAATGTTGCTAAGTAGAAGTATTATTCAGTGTGAAGAAAAAAATCCATGCAGATACAACACTGATACTTATATATTTTAATGGGAATTATATGGCAAATCTTTTCCATTGCTTCAGAGTAAAGTACTCAGATCTATGGGAAGACATCCAAAGACATATTTTTGTTTGAAATAATAAGACATTTAGTAAACTTTAGAACAATCCGAAAGTTTTAGCAGATCATTGAACTAGACTGTCCTGGAATATTTTTCAACTTATAAATAGCACAAACTTCTCTAAAGTTGAAAAACCAAAGAGATTAATTATTCCTTATGCAAAAGGGTTCAATAAAGTTGATTTATTCTTCTCTTTTCTTATATTTCCAGTATGACACAGCTACCACCTAAATTTCTTTTAAGTCTCTTGTTATATTGAATCAGATTACTTTTTCAGCTACAACAAGCCCTCCTTTATTTATTTATTTACTTTAACAGTAAAATATCATGTTATTTTAATTTTTGGACTGCAGAAAGGAAAAAATAAATGTCAAAAATGCTCCTTTCCAGTAAGCTGGTGGCATACACCAATAGCTTCAGCTATTTGGAGGCTAATTCAGGATTGTTTTTTGAGCCCACAGGTTTGAGACCTGCCTGGGCAATATAGAGAGATCCAGGCTCAAAATAAACAAAAAAATCCAAAAGCTCCATGAATGTAATTAGAATTTTAAAAATTACCTGTTATTTGCATTTTGAATAAAGAAATAATTTTATTTTAAATACCAATAAAAGAAAAAATAGCTTGACAATGTGGCTCATGCCAGTAATTCTAAACTACTTAGAAGGCTTAGATTGGGAGGATTGTATTTAGAGGCCAAATAGGAAAATCACAGTCCAGTCTGGCCTACACAGAAAGTGAGACCTGATCTCCAGGATGATCAGAGTAAAAAGGAGTGGAGGTGTGGGTCAAGTGGTAGAGCACCTGCCTAGCAAGTAAGCAAGTACAAATCTTTGAGATCAAACCCCAGTAAGAAAGGAAAGAAGGAAAGAAAGAGGAAAGAGAGAGAGAGAGAGAGAGAGAGAGAGAGAAGAAAGAAAGAAAGAAAGAAAGAAAGAAAAAGAAGAAAGAAAGAAAGAAAAAGAAGAAAGAAAGAAAAAGTATTAGGAAATAGGTTATGTTGCTACTAACCTAGATATAAAATTAAATATGAGAAATTATGACAAAGGGGGAAGAAGTAAGAAAGAGATTTAAAGTGAGGAAAATGAAGCAACCCAGGGCTCTCTAAGACTCAAAATAATTATTGTTCAGGTATATTATCAAGAAAAATATATACATCTTACCTCATAATAATAATTTTTGTGCCGTGAGGGGTTTTTTTCTGAAGAAAGCAAGCCTAGGCTTTTTCTATAAGTGCTTCATTTTACACTGTCGGGATGGTGTGGCTATTTGTCAGCGAATCTTTTGAGACATTCTATCTCATATCGGAACTGTCTTGGAGAATAATTGTTTGCTTTGGGGTCTTATGGCAGTAATTCTAAAATCTCTAGAGGCAAGGTTATTTACAGAATAAGGTGAAAAATTTGGAACATTGTTTTAAAAAAGTATCATGAGTACTTGATACTTTGGCAAGCAACTTTTGTTTGCTACAAAATATATAGCCAATCAAGGTCACATCTACCAATTAATTCTATACTCATATGATTGAGAGTTAATTTCAATGAGAAATCAGAAACAGAGAGCACTTCTACAACAATACTCCCCTGAAGATATTGCACTTTTAACCTGAAATCGGAATAGAAGTTAAAAATTGCATCTCTAATATAGCACCTAGCAATCAATCAATCATACCAATAATAAGTGAATCAGTATTACACTAAATAATTCAATGTTAGAAGAAAAAAAAATTAGAATATTTTTGGGAGTGGTGAATGGAGGGATTGAAAATTTTTTGTTTCATGACCAGAAATGTCCTGAGAAGAATTAGTTAAAAACCATACAATTTAACATCAGTAAGAATTGCCAGATGAAAGATGGTTATTACCACACAGAGAAATCATATCACCATTAGATATTTACTGAGCAATGTTGATCTCAGTTAGGGACCATCAGAAAAATCTTTAGACACAGAAAGAAATTAGCTCAAGGAGAATGAAATCTGACAAATTCATATCATCACAAACATGATTTGTGACCAGGTTTCAAAACAACAACAAAATCTTTCAGTTTTGCTACATTTCAGTTCTTTTATGCCTCATGTAGGAGAAGGCTGCATCTCAGATACCAGCAAGCTCTACTGAGTGAAAATCAATTGGATGTATAGATCACTTACCTGCTGAGATTGCCCTTATAATGATAATAAATGTATCTAATATTAACTAAATTCAAATGATTAAAAAAATGAATTAGGAAGGAATCATCTTTGATTTTAGAACATGGATCCACCCATCCCTCTCCCATAAAAATACCAGAAATTTTATTATAGATTATCTTAACATACCTCTCAAAGACAAAAGATATTCAAAAGCACAGTCTTTTAATTTGAGCTTCTGCACTTACTAATGCAGGTGCAGTCACCTATTTTACAAGATTCTTATTAATGAATGTAGAAGAGCAGGATAAAGTGATGAGAGTTTAATTTATTTTGGAAGTAATGGTTTGTACAGTAATTATCGAGAAGCAGCCACTTGTCAAATGAAATCAGTAACAAGTGCTGTTGGGAGAGATTTCTGGGTACACAAGCATTGTGAAATGTTTTACTATGAAATGAGAATAGACTCCCTGACAATAGTTTATCTTACTTAAGTTTTTTAAAGCAACCTTGTAAGCTGATTATGTTTGAGAGACTAGATACACTGGTATATTTGTGAAGATTAATTTCATTCTAACCTGTTTCTTTTTATTTACTATCCAAAAAAGAGAACTGAATGATAGCTAGAGAGTATTTAACCACTATTCGACTTCACCCCTATAGGATTTGACCTTGACAGAGAAACACTGGCTCTGTTTTGTGGGCAGGAAAGATGGAGGGTCCATAAGCATATTGGAAGAGGCAGAATCTTAGGAAAAAGGCCTAATTAAACGCCAGAAAATTATCAATGATACACAACTTCTCAGTGGCAAGAGAGTGGCAGCCATTCCATAGAGGTTCTGGTGGCAACTAAGAGAGCTGGAATCCAGAAGTCATGGCCCTGAGAAGAATTGCTGGCTACTTGGTATGTTATGCCTTCTGTATTAACAGGGAAAAAGCAGTGATGATATGAATGGAAAATGTACTTTGAAGTAAATTTTCATTTGGTAAGAAAAGACTAAATACAAACATAATACTTTATATTTTCCACAGAATATGGAGAGGAAAAAATATGCATGCTTAGAATTTTGGGGGCCTCTATTGATATAATTCTTTTGGTAATCCTTCAGGCTTCATCAGGCTCTGTGTTCTGGACACATAAACTAGATTGAACTGACCAACAGATATTTAAAGAAGTAGCCATTGCCTTAGTCAAACTATTCAATTACTCCATTTTAAAAACTATTTCCAAAATCAACACCATGTCACTTTGACTATATCACATTTTCACTTAAGATAATATGATTTAAAGAATTCCTAGGAATGGACCATAGAAAAGTCAAAAATCTTATATAACTACATGTACTTTTGGCTGCAGGCACTTCTGAATTAATTATCAAGTTCCACTTAGTATATGGTAGAATGGTTAGGTAATAGCTCATTCTCTTCTTCGGAAAATCATATTGTAAAATGATTTTGTTTTTAAACATATCAGTTATAACTTTTGTTTCTGACACAGTGTCATAGAAAAACAGGAAGATTTATTATCTCACCCAAAAGAGCCAAAAAAAATAAAAGGATAAAATGAGATTTGCACAATGACTCCCTCAAGTTTTTTGCAAAACGTTGGTCAGTGTGCCTGCTAGGAAAATACCTGGAACTGCCTGGGAGAGGAAGAGAGAAAACAGTTGATATTTAAGTAGCCTCCAGATTTTTTCCAGACTGGTTGTACTAGTTTACATTCCCACCAGCAGTGTAAGAGGGTTCCTTTTTCCCTGCATCCTCGCCAACACCTGTTGTTGGTGGTGTTGCTAATGATGGCTATTCTAACAGGGGTGAGGTGGAATCTTAGTGTGGTTTTAATTTGCATTTCCTTTATTGCTAGAGATGGTGAGCATTTTTTCATGTGTGTTTTGGTCATTTGAATTTCTTCTTTTGAGAAAGTTCTGTTTAGTTCACTTGTTCATTTCTTTATTGGTTCATTAGTTTTGGAAGAATTTAGTTTTTTAAGTACCTTATATATTCTGGTTATCAGTCCTTTGTCTGATGTGTAGCTGGCAAATATTTTCTCCCACTCTGTGGGTGTTTTCTTCAGTTTAGAGACACTTAAAAACCTAAACACTGATCTACCATTTGATCCAGCAATACCACTCTTGGGGATATACCCAAAAGACTGTGACACAGGTTACTCCAGAGGCACCTGCACACCCATGTTTATTGCAGCACTATTCACAATAGCCCAGTTATAGAAACAGCCAAGATGCCCCACCACTGATGAATGGATTAAGAAAATGAGGTATCTATACACAATGGAATTTTATGCAGCCATGAAGAAGAACGAAATGTTATCATTCGCTGGTAAATTGGAGAACATCATTCTGAGTGAGATTAGCCTGGCCCAAAAGACCAAAAATTGTATGTTCTCCCTCATATGTGGACATTAGATCAAGGGCAAACACAACAAGGGGATTGGACTTTGAGCACGTGATAAAAATGGGAGCACACAAGGAAGCGGTGAGGATAGGTAAGACACCTAAAAAACTAGCTAGCATTTGTTGCCCTTAACGCAGAGAAACTAAAGCAGATACCTTAAAAGCAACTGAAGCCAATAGGAAAAGGGGACCAGGAACTAGAGAAAAGGTTAGATCAAAAAGAATTAACCTAGAAGGTAACACACACGCACAGGAAATTAATGTGAGTCAACTCCATGTATAGCTATCCTTATCTCAACTAGCAAAAACACTTGTTCCTTCCTATTATTGCTTATACTCTCTCTTCAACAGAATTAGAGATAAGGGCAAAATAGTTTCTGCCAGGTATTGAGGGGATGGGGGAGAGAGGGAGGAGGTGGAGTGGGTGGTAAGGGAGGGGGTGGGGGCAGGGGGAAGAAATGACCCAAGTGTTGTATGCACATATGAATAATAAAAGAATAAAAAAAGAACACTTGATATTTCAACAGTACTGAGGGTTGAACTCAGGGCCTCTACCACTTATGACATACCCCTACCCCTTTTTGCTTTAGTTATTTTTTCAAATACTATGTGCTTTAGCCCAAGGTCAGCCTAGTCAGATTGAAATACCTCAAAATTCATAGAAGAGTAAGTATTCAGAAAGTTCTTGCCTCAGTGGAGTAGAATATCTGTCCCGAGGCTAGGCACTGCTCTGATTCGTACTCAACATTCTTAAAATATGATTCCCAATAAAATCAAACACTTGCCAGGTAACCGAATTGCATCCCAGAATGAAGGTAAGAGTATGTGTATAGAAAAACATCCAGCATTCAAATAGATTTTCAAAATGCCTAATATCAAATCATGAATTACTAGTCATGAAAATAAGAAGTAGAACAAAACCTTGATGATGACAATCACATTCACCAGGAATGATACAGACATTTGGATTTCCAGAAGAGGACATTAAAGCAGTTATTACATTATTTCATATGCTCTGAATATTTAGAAGAGATCTAAAATATTATTTAAAAGGTACAAATCAAACTTTTTACATCAAAGTTATATCAAAGATAAAAATACTATTAATGACATTGTACTGACAGGTGATCTTAAGAATATAGTAACAGAATCTACTTTAAATAAAGCACAAAATTTTATTTTTAAAACTGGAAAGATTTTCAATGAGCTGTGGCACAATTTCAAGTGCAAAAAAACTGTGAGAACTTTGCAAATTTGATGAAAACTACAAAATTACAAATGGTGGAACTTCAATATAATTTTATCACAAAATATTCAAATGAATACTACACTAATACAAACAATAATCAACTTGTTTGAAACTGGTGACATCCATGGAAAGGAAAACATATTTTATAGGCAGGGACAAAGTTTCGGATAAGTCCAGATTTTTTTTTTTTATCAGAAACAAGGCAAGCCAGAAAATAGTAAGGCATCATTCTTTTTTTTTTTTTTTTTTGGTGGAACCAGGGTCTGAACTCAGGTCTTCATGCTTGTAAAGCAGGCATTTTAGCATTTCATCAGGTAAGCTGCTCCTGAAGCTCATTTTTGACATACTGGAAGAAAATAAATTTCAATGCAATATTCTATATCCACCAAAAATCACTTTGAGAAATAATAGCAATATAAAGACTACTTCAGACATATGAAATGTTAAAGAATTAATTAGCCAGAAGACCTAAACTGTAAGAAAAGTTAAAGGAAGTTTCTCTGGCAGAAAGAAAGTTGCTCCAAATGGAAAAATGGACCTACATAAAAGAACAAAAAACAGTGAGTAAATAATAGGATTATAGTCTTATGATTTTAAAATTTTCTTTACATTATAATTAAACTTTTATACCAAAATACTAACAATAAAGTACAGGGTTTATAATATAACAAAAGTAAAATATATGACAAGAAAAGCATAAATCTATAGAGAGGAAATTGAAGTATTCTGTGAAAGGTACTTATCCTATATGTGAAGTAATATAAAATCATTCTACAGTAAAGTAGGAGAAGGTTAAGATGTACTACAAACCTAACAGCAACCACTATAAAATAACTAAAGAAAGAGTTATTGCTAATAATCCAACAAAAGAACTACAGTAAGAAAATACCCTCTTAGGAAAGTTGGAAAACAGAAAAATGAAAGAATAGACAGGACAAATATAGATCAGTAATGAGGTGATAAATTTACCTTACCCTTATGAATAAATACAGTGAATGTAAATGGTCTACAAAGCCAACTAAATAACCTAAATGGTCAGATTGTATTACAAAACATGACCCAAGTGTACCCTGTTAGAGAAAGGTGTATTAAATATAAAGAATAATACATTCAATGTAAAATAAGGAAAAGTGAATACCATGCTATAATAATAAAAAGAGAGCCTATGTGCCTTTATTAATACCAGACAAAGTAATTTCAGACCAAGAATATTATTAGGGATGCAGATAGCAATAACGTGCTGTCCATCTCAAAACGGGAGAAGGAAGTTTTTTGAAAGTTTTCATAAGAAAGAAATGATTGGTGTTTGAAATGGTAAATAATTGATTTAAACATTATACCATGTATATATGTATTGAACATTAAATGGTGCCAATTAATGTCAGCTATTGCTATGTTTTATGTATGAGTTCAAATGAATTTAAAAATTTTAAAGTCAAAATTGGAAAAAAACATTCATTTCATAATGATAAAGAATATACAACCATATTAAATACTTACTATTAACAGAGCTTCAATGTATGTAAAGCAAAATCAAAAGTAATAGAATTTCAAGGAGAAATAGACAAATTCCTAACACAGTAAGGTTTTATTTATCCTTTTCTAATAATAAAAAGAATAACCAAAGTAAAAACAAGTGAGGATATATAAGCCTTCACTAACTCAATGAAGTGACTTAATCTAATTGACATTTATAAAATACTATAACCCACAACAAAAAGATATAGGTACTTTCCAAATACATTTGGAACATTTAACAAGCTGGGCATAGTGGTACATACCTGTAATCCCAGAACTCAGGAGACCAATGCAAGAGGGCAGTGAGTTTGAGGGCAGCCTAGGATGTATAGAATACTCCAGGACAGTCTGGGCTAACCCTACCTCAAAAAGTAAATAATTAAAAAGACACCAAAATAGAGCATATTCTTAAACAATTTTTAATGAATTAAAAAAGAGTTATTAAAAGTATGTTCTACAATTAGAACAGAACCTAAAAAAGATTAACAGAAGAATGTCTGGAAAATACCCTAAAGCTGGGAATGATGGCACATGCCTGTATCCAGCACTTGGGAAGTTGGGGCAACAGTGTCAGTTACACAGTGAGACTCTTTCTCACAACCCCTCCCAAAAGCATACTTCTAAATAAATTACAAATCACATACAAATGGAATCATAGCATAAATTAAAACATAGAAATTATTTTTGAACTGAGCATGAATGCGCTTAGTGCCTTTAGAAAAATAGACCTATGGAAAATTTACTGCTTCCTCCACCTGAGGACACAGTAAGAAAGCACCATATAAGAGGCAGGGAATGAACACTCACTAAACACCAAGTCTGTTTTTGCCTTGGTGCTGGACTTCCCAGTCTCCAGAGCTCTGAGCAGTAAACTTCTGTTGTTTCTAAGCTATTCAGTGGACAGTAATTTGTTATAGAAGCTCAGATGAACAAAGAAAGACATGTACATGTACATCCATTAAAGAATTATTTTCTATAGCTCAAAAGAGAAAAAAAGATGATCACCAATAGATCAATTAATAATCTATTTGTGATATACTCAAATAATAGAACACTATTGAGTGATTAAAAGGAGAGAATGGTTTTTGATACACGCAACAACAGTTAACCATCAAAACAATTATTCAAAGTGAAAGAAGCCAGACTTCTTATAGTTCATACTATATTATTTTGTGTATTTAAATTTCTAGACAGTGGCAAGTAATTTATAGTAAAATAAATTGGATCAGTGATTTTATGAAGACAGATTTAGAGGCAGTAGAGGTGAAAAGAAGAGAAAATGATAGAAAGGTCAAGAAGAAACCTTTGGGGGTGATGAACATAGTTTCTATGTTAATTATGGAGATGATTTCATAGCTTTTTATGTCAAAAACTATCAAATTTTATACCTCAAAGGTGTGCAGTTTATTTTATGACAATTATATCTCAATAAAGCTATTTTACAAAAGAATTAGCTGTTGACAATTTTTTTTTTTTTTACTATTTGCTGCAATTTGGAAAGTCTTTTATTTGGTTGCCTATTGCTAGTCATAGTCTTCTGACCACTGTTGGATTGCATCCTCAGCATTTGTCAAAATTTAACTTGATTTTGCCCTTGGTCTTTGCCTTCATTGTGCCCATTTTTTGTTTATTTTTGCCCAGAAAATTACCCATGCCAAGAAAATTGTCACAGTCTGTTCCTTGAGATGTAACTCCCCTGCAAACAATTTAGGTGTTAATATCTTTCCATTATTTCCTTCTTATTGGATGAAGAGAGGTAATTTTACCCTCTCTCAGCCAGCTTGCATGTCTTTCAGGTTATAGATCGGTTTCAATCCATGTAAGTGAGGCATATATATATCCAAGTTGAATGAAGACAATACATAGAAAATGAAAGTTTAGTAATGCTCACTAAACATTAGGGTCCTAGAAAGATCTACCACAGGTGTGTCTTGAGTTGGTTAGAAGATACTGGATATTACTTGTTTGCACACTGTGGTTGAAACCAGTCTCTTTGACTGCATTTATCTACCTTCTCTGAGCAGCCCTGTTTCTGAAGCACTCCCAGAGGAAAGAAAGTGGTTTGTCTCCAGGTCTGCATTATAGAGAGATTTCTGAGACTTTGACTCATACTACTAAGAAGCAAAGGAGAAATAGCAAGTCCCTGAACACTCAAAGGCATTGATACTTTAAAATTATTTCATTCAACCTGAAAAAATATATTTCTACATCCTGTTTGAGAACTTAGATCTTAAACAAGTTAATAACCTGATGAGTTGCCTGGTTTTAAGTTCCTTCCTCTTTTTTTTCCTTTTGTGTAATAAATTGTACAATGGTAAATGAATTCATTTAAACATGTATCAGTAAGTTAAACTGATAATACCTAGTTAGGTAATATGCAGATTTTACGTAATGCCTTTCTGATTTCTTCATATCACATTTTTTGTTAAATGACAATATTGAGGAGTCAATTATAATCCCACAATTTCACAGGGCCTTAAAGTTAGAAGAATTTAAAGGTTCCCTAGTTCAGCCAAGCATGGTGGCTTATGCACATGATCCTAGCTACCCAGGGGGCAGAAATTGGGAGAATAACGGTTCCAGGCCAGTATATCACTGATAATAATTCCCACTTATTGAAGGTATGTGTATGGTAGCACACTCCTGTGGCTCCACTACCTGGATGGCAGAGAGAAGAGGATCACACTTCCTCTGGGCAGGTTGAGGATGACACTCCATCTAAACAAGAGTCTTATAAGGAAAAGGATTCAGGGAACGGCTGAGTTCAATCCCCAGAATTGCAGAAAACCAAACAAAAAATTAGCATGAAGCCAGTGGTAATGGTCTTCCAAAATTATTGTGTTTATCCTATGAGAACACAATGAAGTTATTGTGTCAAATTTACAGACTAAGGAGTTACAGATATTTCTCACAGTTTTGCAGCTATGACAGGAAAACCTGAGATTCAAGCCCAAGCCCATGAACTCTTACTCTCTTATATGTATACACATAGAGTCTGAAAATTTCAATGAGATTAAAAAGTAAGAGTGGGTAACTTTAGTGCCTGGGAAATGGCCTCTTAGGCAATGATGGTTTTCTGATGCTGCTTTAGTATCTCTCAACATGTGGTCAATTTATACTCCATTGGAATTCTTATGGCAACTGAAAGTTGACTATTTCATAATTCTCTTCCTCTGCTGGATAATTTTAACTCATAGAAGATTCTTTTTTATATTGAGCTGAAAAGTACTCCCCTATAGCTATCACCTCTTTGACCTATTTCTGCCCTCCAGTTGGATTATTGATTGTGATTTCATTAAATTCAGAGCTTAATTTAGGGAGAATTGGCATCCTTACAATATTGAGTCTTGTTATCCAAGAATAATTTGAGGCTTTGATTAATTCAAATTTTCTTCAACTATGTCCTACTCAGGTGATTTTGAATAGTATATTTCTCTGAGTGGTACTGTGGTATAAATGAAAAAGGGTGACTTTCATTTCAAAACTACTCAGGTTTAAATTCTGGCTCTATCTTTTATTGGATGAGTGTTTGATTTCTCTGAGTTTGTTTTTTAATTGATAAAATGAAAACAAAATCATCTACCTCACATGATTGAATGCAAAAATGACTTATACATTGTTGGGAACAAAATTGATATTCATTAACATTAGGTACTATAATTAATATTGATCACCCAGCCTATTTTCTAACATTTTAAGAAAAGATTTGGCACACATTTTTGGAAATCTATGTTAATAAACATCTCTTATCCTTCATTACTAAAACAGCCTTCTTAAGATAATTATAATAACTTAAGCATCTCTTATAGTTTTCTTTCAGAGGATAAAAGTGTATATAGAATCAGGTTTTTGAGAAGTGAGGATCTTGAAATAAGCATAATGGGGCTTCAGTACTGGTTTTTACATGCTTTATCTGCGCAATCTTGGGCAAGTACTGTAACTCACTTAGACTATTTCCTTGTTAATATCAGGGATGAAGGTATTGCCTATTCATAGAGTACTAAATGAAACTGGCATGTGTTACATCATGCCAGTGTGAGTATTAAGTAATGCTTATTAAAACACATAGTAATGGATACTTTACCACACTTATTATCATATTATTGAAATTATTATTCCTCAGACAAAGTAGATGTGTTAAAGGTATATAAGTCAGATTTATGGTACCTACATAAAGGTGGCTTGTTCCATTGATTTAGTCTGCTCATCGAGAAAGTCTACTAATCCTCATGATTAAGTTCCTTAACAGAAATATCATTTACTTTATCCATTCCAAGAGAAATGTGGCTCTTTTTTTCAATAAAAATCAGAACTGGAATAAGGTGGAACCTCCTAGAAACACTTTAAGAATTTCATTTTTCCAGCAATGAAAAGTGTTATTTCCTGGGATGAGTTTAAGCAAAAGTTGTTAAAAAAAAAAAATGTCACATCTTTTGTATCCCTTCATGCCTATATATCATGTGAGAAAGGACTGTACTCTCACCACCATTCCTTTTGAAACCAAGAGCAATGAATTGATAACATTGCTTTCCTTAAGAAAGCATTTCCTTTCATTAAGAAAGATAAAGAGAGTGAGGTGTAGTGAGTCACACCTGTAGTCTCAGCCACTTGGGAGGCTAAGGCAAGAGGATTGCATAAATTCAGAAGTTGGAGGGCAGCCTGGGCAACATTGTTTTATTTGTTAAATAAAATAAAAATTTTTAAATAAGAGAAACAAGGAGGAACAAAAGCATTGCTTAGTCAAAGCACTGGCTCTCTAATGGAACATTTTGGATGTTGCACTAATTAAGATAATCTGGAGTAGGTAATCTTTAAAATCTACTTCTTAGATGGGTTCTGGTTCTAGTCTTAACTCAAAATCTTCCATCTTCTGGAAATTTCTCATAGACAATTATTCAAAATGTAAAAGTGCAGGTGTTTCATTACATACAAACAATTTTTTTAGCAAATGTAGATGCAGATTATACCCCTTTTCCATTCTGCACAGTGAACATCCTCCCTATTGTAAGGGAGAAATTTCAACTCATTATGCTAGTTATTAAACATAAATCTTTAGAAAGCAGGAAAAGATGGTTTCTTTTATTTCTTATGTAGGAGAGAGACCTTTTAAAACAAGTCATTGTACCTAAACTAATTGGTTAAATATAGTTATTTAAAGCTATATCCCAAAGCAACAATTCCCTGTTTCCCACTTGCAGGCTATTTGTCCTTTATTACAGTTCATTTGAATACTAGAGTGAACTCATAGTCATATTTCTGCTGGTGATAAAGAAATATTTCAGGACTCCGAACATAATGAAATGTGAAAACCCAAATAGCCAGAACATAATTAATACCTTTTGTGTTTTTATTTTAATAATGATTAAAAGTCTAAATGGTTACTTAAAAATGGTTGCATAACTCCTCGCAGATTCCAACAATTTACTGGAAGGCAAGGGAAAACTCAATTATTTTCTGACTAAGGAAAAATGCATAGATGGTTTTTTTTTTGAAACTCTTACTATCAAAGAAATAAATATGTTGAGATGATTGGGCTATAAAAAAAGGAATAAAATTATTGAAACAGTGGGTCACTTGTCATATTTGTTTTAATAATTTTAGTATGGGAAATTGATTATGGAACAATGTTATAAGACAGGTGAATTTAGTAGATATTTTCTCATTAGTTACTTTTTATATATTGACAATGTTCTTTAAAGTTTAATGAAAAGATTTCACTTACAGATGGCTAAAACATGAACACAAATTTTGAATTAATTACTGTCTGGAAACTCAAGGAAGTTCTTGCTTCACAGTGATGATGTGTTGAGTGTACACTGCCAGATTTCAGAAGTATGATAGGTAATTTGTGAACACTATTTCACTTATTTCCAAAGAATTTCTCAGTTATTAACTAGACAAAAGTCTCCAGTATAAGTAATATGCCCAGACTGATAATGTTAGTAATGAGTGACTTTGAAGATGTCAAAATAGCATAGGGTATTAGAGGGGATAAATATGACCAAAGGATATTATATGCATTATAGCAATGTCATAATGAAATCCCTTACTTTGTACAATTAATATACAGTAAAAATTATTTCATAAAACAACTGGAAAAATTTGTTATATTAAATAGACAGGAGAAATAAAATCAGATCTATGTGCGTTTAATTTTCCACCTATTCAAGAGTTATTTTATTTGGAATATAGTTTAAATTTCTGATTTAAGAGTCGGTAGAAGTCTGGAAAACACTGTTATTGTTAGATAATCTATTATTGACTCCGAGTTGAGGGTATGAAAAAATGTGATTTTTTTTAAAAAGCCTATACAATATTTTGTACATCTCAATGATTTAAAAAGAACAATTTTTGGTTTTGAAACAGTAAAATCTCACCACAAAACATTTTGGTTTCCAAAAAGCCAAAAATTTCTGTACTTAAAAATGTATAGAAATGTTATATCTGCATTAAAATAGTTAATGTAAAACTGATTTCAATTGAAGAAAAAGCATGTGGTTTGGTGTGACTCTGATAGTCACAATCATTCCCAAATTTGCTTATTTATTCAGTAAGCATACACACATTTCTACTTCTAGCAGTTTGCTAACTTTGGAGATTTTTAAAAATGATAATTGATTGTTCCCTCCTGCCCCTTTGGCAGTACTTGATTTTGAACCCAAGGCCTCATACTTACTAGGTTTACTAGAGAAGCATTCTACTGCTTGAGTCACTCTGCCAGCCCAATATATTTGATAAATTGTAAGGACTTTTGTAAATGCTACAATGTACCCTCAACCAGCACAACAATAAAAAAAAGATAATCAAAAGTAATATAGTTAAGCAAGATTTGACAGACAAAACCATGATTTGAGACCCACACAAAAGCTATAAAAAAAGCAAAAAAAAAAATGGCAAAAGATGTCAGATTAACAAAAATATTTTGGGAGTTGAAAAATAGAGAAATTAAAGTCAGCTGTCTTGAGATTTATCTAATTTTAAGTCAGCTTAGTTCAACTTAGTCCTGGACAGTCAAGTTCTTTGTTTTGGGAACATTTTCTTCTAGCATTTCTTTCCCAATGGCTTCTTTTTTATTTTTTCTGCTCTATTTCTGGGATTCTTCTCTGTGAGAGACTGAATTTCCTGAAATTATTCTCAGTAATCTTGTCTTGTTTCCTTTATTTTTCTTTTACTTTCTAAAAAACTTCGTAATTTTATTGTTAGACTTTTAAATTGTCCTTTGTTAGCAATCTACATCTCTGATGCACTCCCCATCAAATTTCCAATGGCATTCATCACAGAGATTGAAAAATCTACCTGAAGACCAGATGGCAGCATGAAAGCCTACAAATAGCCAAGGCAATTATAAGCAAAAAGAGCAATGCTGGAGGTACCACAATACCCAACTTCAAACTACACTACAGAGCCAAAGCAATAAAAACAGCATGGTGCTGTTACTAAACAGATATGAAGACCAGTGGGACAGAATAGAAGTCCCAGAAATAAATCCATTCAGCTACACCCACCTCATTTTTGACAAAGGCTCAAAAACGTATGATGGGGAAAAGACAGCCCCTTCAACAAATATTTTCCAGCTGAGAAAACTGAATATCTACATACAGAAAACTGAAACTAAATCCTTGTCTTCCAACCTGCACAAATATCTATTCAAAGTGTGTTAAGAACCTTAATGTAATACCTGAAACTCTGAAGCTAGTGCAGGGAATACACTGGAACTTACAGGCATAAGAAATAATTTCCTAAATAGAACTTCAGTGGCTCAGAAACTAAGAAAAGGAATTAACAAATGGGACTACATGAAATTAAAAAGCTTCAGCACAATAAAAGAATTGGTCACCAGATTGAACAGGCAGCCTACACAATGAGAGAAAACCTTTACCAGCCATACATCTGACAAGGGATTAACAACCAGAATATATAGGGAACTCAAAACTCTAAAGTCCCCAAAAAAATCAGTGACCTAATGAAGACATTCACAAGTGAACTGGACAGAGGTTTGCAAAAGAAGTCCAAATGGTGAAAAAACAGATGAAGAAATGTTCAACATCCCTGGCCATAAAGGAAGTGCAAATCAAAACCAGAGTAAGATTCTACCTCACTCCTGTTAGAATAGCAATTATCAAGAACATAACAACAAATGTTGGTGAGGATTTGTGGGAAAAACCCTTCATCCACTGTTGTCAAAACATAAATTGGTACAACTGCTATGGAAAACAGTATGGAGACTCATCATAAAATTAAAAATATAATCTATCAATGCCATTCCTAGGTATATACCTGAAAGAATATAAATCAGTTTACAATAAAGGCACCTGCACACCCATGCCTATTGCAGCACTATTCATAATAGCTAAGCAATGGAAACAGCCAGGATGCTCTACTACTGATGAAAGGATTAAGAAAATGTGGTGTTTATACAAAATGGAATTTTATTCAGTCACTTCTAGAAGAATTTTGTCATTTGCAGGTAAATGGATGGAACCGGAGAACATCATCTTAAATGAAGTTAGCTAGGTTCAGAAGTTAAAAGTCACATTTTTTTTCTCATATGTGGAATTTAGGCCCAATATAAACACAAGAGATATTATATATATGTAAAAATATATATAACATGTACCCCAAAGCAGAACTGGTAGAGGAGACCAGGGGATTAGGAAAAGAAGGAGGAAAAGATAGCAAATAATGAAATATATCTCATCTGTGTGGGAAAAAGACACAAGAAAACACACTGAAGATTGTTATGTCTTTTGCTGTTATTTTGCATGTTAACACTATTATTGTCTTTTTAAAATTTCTTTTCAATCATAATTTCTAAGAACTTTGTTCAATTTCTGCATATTCTTTCTATAAAAAATAATGTTGCATGCTTTTATAACAAGTTCATTATTTTTTCTTTTCCTTCTGGGAATTTTATTAATAAATTCCTATTCAATTTGATTTTTATAATCAGTTAATGTATCTATTAATTTATTAACAAGATTGCTTCTTTCCCTACTTCTCAATTCTATAAATGCAAATTATATATTCTGTGTCTATTTAATTTTTGTTGTTGCTCTAATAAAATATGTTTTTCTTCCTTTAATTTTGAATAAATTATAATCCTTATACCTTACCCGAAAAACAAAAGCAGAAATAAACTTTTACATATTTTTCTTCCCCAGTCATGAAGAGAACTTTTGCTTTTGATAGCCAGCAAGCATGACTAGAGGTACATCTCAGTGGTAGAGCATTTGCCTAGCTGCGCAAGGTCTGGAGTTCAATCCCTGACACTGCAAAAGTGAATGAGTAGTCATCAAATGGGGAGGAAACTTATGGGTGCCAAGGGCAAAAATTCCCTGAGAGTATCATTTCATTCTCCTAATAATAACTACCATGGGCTGAGCACATCATATGTGCCAGGCAGTGTGCTGAGTGCTTTATATGTTAGCTCATTTAATCATGATTATAAACCAGCTAGGCAAGTATTATCATCTATAGATGAGGAAACTGAGGTATGAAAAGGCTGAATAAAATATCCAATATTATCTGCACAGTAGCTAGCAGAGCAGGGAATCAATTTCTTCTTTAGTCAGTTAAAAGGCAACATTCTTAATAACTTATGAAGCAATACTGCCTGTTTCTCCCACCAGAAAATAAAAGACAGCAAGGTTGAAAACTTGGTAGGTTATCTTACTACCACTCCTTAAAAACACTCATACCCAGAAAAATAGTCTTGGGAAAGAATAAAAAAGATAAAATGTTTTCCCTTTCAAATGAAACAGTGGTAATAATCAGAGGGACAATATAAGAACTCATTAGCTCGTAATGAGAAACTCTGATTTATTGGTAATGAAAGATGGCCTCAGTCTGTCCAATGTCTCCTAGTGTGCAAATGATCTGCAATGGCAGTCCAACCTGGTCAAAATTTAAGTTAAAACAGACACAAATAGAGGTCTGCATACAAAAGAAAATTGGTTATTACGAGTGATGATTCCAAATGAGCAAATAAAAGAAGACATTTGGAATGACTTGATGCAATGTTTTTGTGAAAAGAATACTAAAAATTACCAATATACAGAAATTGGTTTTTATTTTGCTTTATTTTTCACAGTGCTAGGGTAACTGAAATTTTTTAAAATGCTGTTCTTATGGAATAGCAAATATCATTAGAATTTAGGCCAAATTCAGTACAGTGAGAAAACCAGAAAGGTAAGAGACATAAATAATGTTCAGTTTGTAGAGACAAGATTATGTCAGTGAAAAACTGAAAGTTAACAATTAATTACAAAACTTGATATTATCTATTACCCATTTTGAGATGTGTCAATAGTTAACCATGAATCCAAAAACTGTGAAAGCAAGATTAATATAACTCTAAAATTCTTCCTCAAATCTTTATGGTTTTGTCCTCATTCACATTTCAGTAGCACAGAATGACTTATTAATATTTTTGACAAATCTTAGTAACATTTGAAAACAGCAGAAATGCTATTATGAGTATTATGGAAGCTCATATTTTGATATTTATTTCTAACTTTAATTTTATCTCTGTATAACTCAGAAGTCCTGCTTCTGAATTTTGATGAAAATATCTATGTCTTCTCAAGTTTCTTTTTTACATATGCAGAAATATATATGATAGATTTTCATTAGTCATTTATGTGTAATAATAGTGATTTCATGGTAATTAAGGGTGTTCAGAATATCAATATTTTGTGATTTTGTTTAAGACAAATTTCCTATAGAATACTTGAATAGACATCTTTGGAATTATAAGAGAAAAATCCTAAAATGTGGTTTAGAAATTAAACAGAATGATGAGTCATTAAGTAGGTCATCTGGGACTTAAGTATCCGTTACTGTGGAAGAGCTATTGGGTATCTGCCTCAATTTTTCTCATTTGCAAAATAAGAAGTATAATATCACTTTTGCCAAGTGTTTTGTTCTTTAATGTAATAAGTGTGACAAATGTCTGTGATGGCTCTGAAAACATAGAAGACACATAGAAAGTGATAGCTGTGTCCTGTAGCACCTGATAATGCAGTCAGCAGCAGATTACAAATGAGACAGCAAAATTTTGAGGTCAAAGTGCTAAGGTTCAAATCTGCCTTTGATACTCTGTAACTTTGACTTTACTCAACCTCTTAGTGCTACAGGACACTAAAGGGAGATACTTTAGGATACTAAAGCATTATACTAAAGGATAATACATCCTTCATAATGTATTACAGAATATTACATGATTCAATATTAGTGAAGGTCATACATTTTCTGACACTAACGTATAGATGCTTTATTTGATATTCAAAACTTTTTTTAATGCTAGATAACTATATTATTCAGGATGGTGCTTTGCAAGTTTTTTGGTTTTAAGATCCCATTTGACTCTTAAAAATTATTGAACACCTCACAGAGCTTTTTATGTATTTTTTTTTGCCCTTATCTTTAATTTTGTTGAAGAGAGAGTATAAGCAATAATAGGAAGGACCAAGGGTAGAAATGGTCTCTAAACTGAAGAGAACACCCACAGAGTGGGAGAAAATATTTGCCAACTATACATCAGACAAAGGACTGATAACCAGAATATATAGGGAACTTAAAAAACTAAATTCTCCCAAAACTAATGAACCAATAAAGAAATGGGCAAGTGAACTAAACAGAACGTTCTCAAAAGAAGAAATTCAAATGGCCAGAAAACACATGAAAAAATGCTCACCATCTCTAGCAATAAAGGAAATGCAAATTAAAACCACGCTAAGATTCCACCTCACCCCTGTTAGAATAGCCATCATCAGCAACACCACCAACAACAGGTGTTGGCGAGGATGCGGGGTAAAAGGAACCCTCTTACACTGTTGGTGGGAATGTAGACTAGTACAACCACTCTGGAAAAAAATTTGGAGGCTACTTAAAAAGCTAGACATCGATCTACCATTTGATCCAGTAATACCACTCTTGGGGATATACCCAAAAGACTGTGACACAGGTTACTCCAGAGGCACCTGCACACCCATGTTTATTGCGGCACTATTCACAATAGCCAAGTTATGGAAACAGCCAAGATGTCCCACCACTGACGAATGGATTAAGAAAATGTGGTATCTATACACAATGGAATTCTATGCAGCCATGAAGAAGAACGAAATGTTATCATTCGCTGTTAAATGGATGGAATTGGAGAACATCATTCTGAGTGAGGTTAGCCTGGCTCAAAAGACCAAAAATCGTATGTTCTCCCTCATATGTGGACATTAGATCAAGGGCAAACACAACAAGGGGATTGGACTATGAGCACATGACAAAAGCGAGAGCACACAAGGAAGGGGTGAGGATAGGTAAGACACCTAAAAAACTAGCTAGCATTTGTTGCCCTTAACGCAGAGAAACTAAAGCAGATACCTTAAAGCAACTGAGGCCAATAGGAAAAGGGGAACAGGTACTAGAGAAAAGGTTAGATCAAAAAGAATTAACCTAGAAGGTAACACCCACGCACAGGAAATCAATGTGAGTCAATGCCCTGTATAGCTATCCTTATCTCAACCAGCAAAACCCCTTGTTCCTTCCTATTATTGCTTATACTCTCTCTACAACAAAATTAGAAATAAGGGCAAAATAGTTTCTGCTGGGTATTGTGGGGGGAGAGGGAGGGGGTGGAGTGGGTGGTAAGGGAAGGGGGTGGGGACAGGGGGGAGAAATGAACCAAGCCTTGTATGCACATATGAATAATAAAAGAAAAATGAAAAAAAAATAAAAATAAAAATAAAAAAGGGTTTTTGCTAGTTGAGATGAGGATAGCTATACAGGGAGCTGACTTGCATTGCTTTCCTGTACATGTGTGTTACCTTCTAAATTAATTCTTTTTGAACTAACCTTTTTCACAGAGCTTTTTAAATGTGGGCTATATCTATGCAGATTTATTGTATTTGAAATTAAAATAGATAATTTAAATTTTTCTTTATTAATCAATTGGAAAATAAGTAATAAACCCAAAACGTACTGACATCAGCAAAATATGGTTTTTTTGGAGACAATGGATTTTAACTTAGGGCTTTGAGATTCCTATGCTTGTGCTCTCCCACTTGAGCCAGGCCCTCAGCATTTTTTGCTCTAGTTATTTTTTAATAGGGTCTTGTGTTTGTGCCTGGGTGTCCTGGACCATAATGACATTTGTATACCACCATAACCAACCTTTTTATTATTTAAATTTATGCACATATTCATATATGTATACATTGTTTGGGTCATCCCCTCCCCCCTCTCCCCCACTCCTCCTTCCCCTGCCTCTTACCTCCCTCGCTTCCAGGCAGAACCTATTCTACATTCTTTTCCAATTTTGTTGAAGAGAAAACATAAGAGATAATAAGAAAGACATAGCATTTTTTCTAGTTTGAGATAAGGATAGCTATACAGAGAGATTCCTAGCATTGCTTCCATGCACATGTGTATTACAACCTGAATTGGTTCATCTCTACCTGATCTCTTCACTACTTCCAAGTCACCTTCCCATAGTGGCCTCTCCCAGTTTAAGATTACTTTATTTGCTTCTGTACAGCATAATCAATTTTTATTGGTTGAGATGAGGTCTCACAAACTTTTTGCTTAACTTGGCTTCAAATAGCCATGTTTCACATCTTCACCTCCTGAGTAGCAAGGATTAAAGATGTGAGCTACTGTGCCAGCAAAGCAAAATGTTTTTATGAAAAAGAAATATATTTTCCAAAGAAAAAAATAGTGATGAGTGCCAACATTTGCACTGTTTACAAATTTCATTAATATTTGACTTAATAGGAAATAGAATCTAAAATCTGTATTTTCATATATTCTCTTGAAAATATGTCATTCTTGTTTAAGCATATGAATAAAGTTTGGCCCATATAGGTATGTTTTGGAAAATAGAATTTTGAATGCCCTTTAATACCTCACCAAAATTGGCAAAAAGTTGTTTCTGAAAGATTAATTGCAAGTGTATAGCTTACAACCATATTTTATGCTTTTACATTAAATATATTGAGCTTCATTGTATTCTGAATGGAACTTTTATTTTTATTTTTTTATTCATTTATTCATATGTTCATACATTGTTTGGGCCATTTCTCCCCCCTACCCCCTACCCTGTCCATCTATATAGATAGCTATACAGAGAGATTCCTAGCATTGCTTCCATGTACAAATGTGTTACAACCCAAGTTGATTCATCTCTAAATGACCTTTTCATATTGACCTGAAAAGGTTCCTGACCCCCTTCTCATATTGACCTCTGTTGCTTTAAAGATTCTGTATTAGTTCCTCTGCAGTGGGGACATCAAACACTTTCATGTTTTCGGTTTCCTACTTATCCCCATATGTCCCATATGTGCTCTCCCCTTATCATGTGACTCAAGTCCAACCACATTGCTGCATTTGCCCTAGATCTAAAGTCCACATATGAGGGCGAACATATGATTTTCAGTCTTCTGAGACTAGCTAACCTCACTCAGAATGATCTCCAGTTGAATGGAACTTTTATGAACACAGGCTCTTATAACAACCACACTGCTCACTTGAAAAATATTGGTTCAATACTTGTGTAATTTTTCCAAGGATAAATTCCATTAAAAAAAAACATTAGCTATTATTTTTTTATAATGGTCTTTTTTATTGTGCTGAGTGGGGGTACACTGTGGCATTTTCAAAAGTTCTTATAATATATCAAATATATCATACTTGTATTTACCTCCTCCACTGCTCTCCTTTATTCCCCCTTTCCCTAACTTCTAGTATAGTTTCAATAGGTATCATTTTTCCATTTACATTCATTTGTAGGCAGTATTTGCAACATATTCACCCTCCCACACCCTTTCCCTACATCCTCCCCCTTGTACTAGTACCAACCTTCCCCCAGCCCCAGGCAGAGCCTATTTATTATCACCACTAATTTCACAAAGGCGTCATACATTGGGAAGTCTTTAACTTTATGATGGAGAGTACAAGTTTTTAAAAATTTGACTTTTCACTTGAAATCTCAAATTTCATCATTGACAATGCTGTTAGTTCCTTTCCTTGAAGTGACAGCCTCACTCACTTCATAATTTCTTTTCCTTAAGTACTAGGGATTAAATTTAGGGTCTTACAGGTAATTATTCTACCATTTAAGCCATGACACCAAACTTTTTTTGCTTTAGTTTTTTTTTTTTTTCAGATGATCTCTTGGTTTTTGCCCAGGTCTTGCCTTAGATCATAGTCCACCTACCTCTGCTTTTCATGTAGTGAGTATTACAGGCATGTGCCACCATGTCCAGTCTCCTCATTTCATTAATTTCTAAGAAAATATTCACCAAATCTAAATAGCCATTGTGCATATGTTAATGTTTTTAAAGTAAAAATGATGTTGCATGAAAAAGCAGCACTTCAGCCTTCAGCTCATGAGTACCATATCAAAGGTGCATTTTCAGGTACAAAGTGACAGACTGGAAGAACAATTTCTGGTGCTCTACTTCACAGTAGGATGATGTTAACAATAATATATTTTATATTTCAAAATAGCCAGAAGAGAAGATTTTTAATTCTCTCCTCACAAAGAAATAATAGATGTTTGAGGTGATGAATAAAATTAATTAATTTTATCATTATACAATGTATACATGTATTGAAACATCCCATTGTACCTCAGTATCTGTGCCACTATTACATGTCAATGAAAAGCAGTATATTTCCTACAGAAATCATAACTCAAAAGGAGCATTTTATTCAACTCCCATTTTGTCAAATAATGTTAAAAATAATACTGAGGGTTGAGATTTAATAAAATTAATAATTTTAAGGGTTTATCAAAAATAATAATTTTTGTTTTTATTTTTTGTTTGTCAAAGACATTCTTAAAATGGGCTTGCTTATTTTTTCTTAATATGAGTGAATGGCAGAGAATAAGTAGTGAGTTCAATACTACTGCCTTAACTTGTGTTGAGGTGCAAGCCATTACATCTATCACTATTTTTCTTACAATGACAAGTTTATTGAGATATAATTCACACACCATAAAATCAACAGCTGTAAAGAATAAAATTCAGCAGCTTCTAGTATATCCATAAACTTGTGCAACTATCATACTATCAAATCCTAGAAAAATTCACCATGAAAGATGCTCCATACAGATTAGCCTACTCCTCATCCTCTCTAGGTCCCAGAAATTACCATTCTATTTTATCTCTTTGTGGACTTGCCTATTCTCGACATTTAATTTAAGTGGAATCATACAGGATGTAGTCCTGTATGTTTGGTATCATTCAGTTAAAGTTAACATGATTTGCCCATGTTGTATCATGTATTGTTGTCAAATAATATTTTTTCCAAGTAAATTTTATTGCCAGATAGTATTTCATAGTATGGATATGGGACATTTTTACTCATTTCTCAATTGATAGTCAGTGAAGTTGTTTCCACATTTTGACTAGCATGAATAATGCTGGTGCAAATTTCATGTATAAGTTTTATATGGACATGCTTTCATTTCTCTTCATTGTACACCTAGAAGTGAACTTGACAGAATGTATGTTAAATCTATGTTGAATCAGACACTATTTTCCAATGTATCTGAACAATTTCACATTTCTACCAACAATGTTTGAAGTGTCCAATCTCTTTCTAATACTTATTATCTGTCTTTTTATTATGACTAGCCTAGGAGATGTCAAGTAATATCTAACTGTGCCTTTGATTTGCATTTCCCTAAAAACTAATGATGCCAAGCATTTTTTCATGTGATTTTTGGCCAGTTTCATATATTCAATGGAAAAATACTGACTAAGATCCCTTTTCCAATATTCACTTATTTGTCTTTTCATTATTGACTTCTAAGAGTTCTTCATATACTCTAGATAATAAATCCTTATCAGATCCATGATTTGTAAAATTTTTATCCCATTCTGGATACGTGTTTATACTTATATGATATCATTGAAGTATGAAAGGTTTTATTTTAAGAAGTTCCCATTGAGAGGATCCAAGATGACAACCAGAGGGAGAAAGCAGATGTAAATCAAAAATCTTGCTGAGAAGCTGGAGCCACACTTGGCAGAAAAAATTCCACCAAGAAGAAGCAAAATTCCAAAACCCCAAATACCTAGCCCATACAAAACTTCTCCATGCCACATTGTACTGAGAAAACAGGAGGGCTCCCATGCCACCAGATGCTGGCTCCAAACCTGCTTGGGAGATGCAGACCAACAGGTGAGCAAATAAACAGCACGTGGTATTTCCACAGCCACTCCTGGGATAAACCAGCAAAGCCCCCTGGACAGACTGACCCCCGCCCTGCAAAAAGAAAAAAAAGCAAAAACAAAAGAACTGAATAATAAACAAAGAATTGAAAAAGACATGCAGCAGAGTGGGTGGGGGTGCTTTGAGTGCATCAAAGAAGGGGGTAGGGGCAGCTGTCTGTGTGAACTTTCAGTAAATATAGCCTGCAAAAGTAGCTGGCTGATAGTAGGTGGCTGATGAGTTGCTGCCTGAAATAGGGCAGATAGCAGTTCGCAAAGCTTGTCTCCTGACCCAACCACATGGCGAGACTACAACAGAGCCACTGCTTAAATACCAACACCAGGACTTGATGCTAAAGGAGTAACACCACAACTACTAAGACTGAAATTCTATTGTTCTTGAACCTGGAATTTTTTTTTTTCTGTTCACTGTTTGTTAGTCCACCATCTCTAACTGTTGATTTCTTTGATTCTCTGTCTTTTTTTCTTTTCTTTCTTTTTCATTTTTCTCTTTCTTTCTGGTTTCATTAGTTTTACTACTGTAAATTAGCTAATACTAAATTACACACAGAACAGGGACAGAAAAAGCACAAAATGGAATGATGGGAAGATGAAAAAGGAATGGAAACCATTCTCCCCACCAAAAGAAATTAGGACAGGATTCAAAGGGAAATGAATAAAACAGATAACCAGTTCCAGACCATAACAAAACAAAGATACACTATCCCAAGTAAACCAACAAAGCCCACAAGAACATACTGAAAGAAGAAATCCTGCAAGAAATCACTGAGAATGTCATGGAGATGCTACCAGACAAGGTCAATCAAAACATACAGGAGGCACTCAAGAAATTCCAAGACAACAAAAATAAAGAAAATAAGAAGACACAAAAATAAGTAAGTGAACTCATAGCAGACTAAATAAATACCAAAATGAAACAGAGAATACCATAAATAGAGAGATAAATGAATTAAGGATGAAAACTGACAATATTAAAGAGGAAGTGACCCATGATATAGAAAACCTCAGTAAAAAGAAAGAAACAGAAATACAAAATAAAATTGAAGGCCACTCCAGCAGATTAGAACAAGCAGAGAACAGAATCTCAGAACTTCAAGGTGAAATGGATATCAAAAGAAAAACTGAAGAACTATTACTCAAACAACTCAAAAACTGTGAAAGGAATATGCAAGAACTCATTGACTACATCAAAAGACCAAACCTGAGACTCATGGGCATTGAAGAAGGAGAAGAGGTGCAAGCAAAAGGAATTTGTAACATATTCAACAAAATAATAACATAAAATTTCCCAAATCTAGAGAAAAGTACACCCATTCAGGTACAGGAAGCCTCCAGGACACCAGACAGACTTGACCAAAATAGAACTACCCCACAACATATTTTCATTAAAACAACAAGCACAGAGACTAGAGAAGGAATATTGAAGGCTGTAAGAGAGAAAAAAAATTACATGCAAAGGTAAACCCATCAAAATCACAGCAGATTTCTCAATGGAAACTTTAAAAGCAGGAAGAGCATAGAGTGAGGTCTTCCAGGCACTGAATGAAAATAACTTCAACCCTAGGATACTCTACACAGCAAAACTATCATTCAAAATAGATGGAGCAATAAAAGTCTTCCAGGATAAGCAGAAACAAGAACAATATATGACTACCAAGCCACCACTACAAAAGATTCTTCAAGAAATCCTGCACACAGAAAATGAAAGCATACAAAACTATGAAAGGATAGGCAGTACCAAACCACAGGAGAAGAAAAGGCAAGAAAGCAGAGAGTAACATTGATTCAGCTGCACACAATTAAACCCTTAAACAACAAAGACAACTAAATGACAGGAATCACCACATACCTATCAATACTAACAATGATTGTTAATGGACTTAATTCCCCCATCAAAAGACACTGTTTGGCAAATTGGATTAAAAAGGAAGATCTAAGAATCTGTTGCTTACACGATACCCATCTCATCGACAGAAACAAGCACTGGGTTAGCATGAAAGGCTGGAAGAAGATTTACCAAGCCAATGGCCACTGAAAACAGGCAGGAGTAGCAATACTTATCTCAGATAAAGTAGACTTCAAACCTACATTGGTCAAACAAGATAAAAAAGGTAATTCCATACTAATAAAAGGCAAAACACACCAAAAGGAAATAACAATTATCCACCTATGTGCACCCAACGTCAATGCACCCAATATCATCAAACATACTCTGAAGGACCATAAAGCATATATAAACTCCAACATAGTGGTAATGGGAGACTTTAATACCACCCCCATCACCAAGAGATTGGTCATCTAAACAAAAAAATCATTAAAAAAATCCTAGCTCTAAATCACATCATAGATCAAATGGACCTAGCCAATGTCTACAGAATATTTCATCAAACTTCTGCACAATATACATTCTTCTCAGCAGCCTGGGAACCTTCTCCTAAATTGATCATATCTTTGGGCACAAAGCAAGCCTCAGCAAATATAAGAAAATAGAAATAATCCCATACATTCTATCTGACCATAATGCATTAAAGCTAGAAATCAACAACATAAACAACAGTAAAAAACATGCAAATTATTGGAAGCTGAACAACACATTGTTCAATGACCAATGAGTCACTGATGAAATAAAAGAGGAAATTAAAGGTTCCTGGAAGTCAATGAGAATAAAAACATGACCTACCAGAACCTATGGGACACAGAAAAGGTGGTCCTGAGAAGAAAGTTTATAGCCATGAGTGCATATATTAAAAGGACAGAAAGATCTCAAATCAATGACTTAATGCTACATCTCAAACATCTAGAAAAACAAAAACAGACAAATCCCAAAATAAGCAGAAGGAAAGAAATAATAAAAAGGCTGAAATCAATGAAATAGAAACAAACAAATGAACAAATACAAATAATCAATGAAACAAAAAGTTGGTTCTTTGAAAAAATAAATAAGATTGACAGACTCCTGGCAAACCTGACTAAAATGAGGAAAGAAAAAACCCAAATCAGTAAAATCAGAAATGCAAAAGGGAAGATAATAACAAACCCACAGAAATCAAGGAAATCATCAGAGACTACTTTGAGAACCTATATTCTAACAAATTTGAAAATCTTGAAGAAATGGACAGATTTCTAGATACTTATGACCATCTAAAATTGAACCAAGAGGACATTAATCACCTGAATAGATCTATAACACAAAATGAAACTGAAGTAGGATAAAGAGTCTCCCAAAAAAGAAAAGTCCAGGACCTGATGGATTTTCTGCTGAATTTTTTCAGACCTTTAAAGAATTAATACCAACCCTCCTTATACTGTTCAATGAACTAAAAAGGGAAGGAAAACTTCATTTTATGAAGCCAGTATTACACTCATCCCCAAACCAGACAAAGACACATCCAAAAAGGAGAACTATAGGCCAATTTCCTTAATGAATATCGATGCAAAAATCCTCAATAAAATAATGGAAAACCAAATCCAACAACACATCAGAAAGTTCATACACCACAACCAAGTCGGCTTCATGCAAGAGTGGTTCAACATACGCAAATCTATAAATGTAATACAACACATTGATAGAAGCAAAGACAAAAACCACTTGATCATCTCAATAGATGGAGAAAAAGCCTTTGATAAGATCCAAAACCACTTTATGAAAAAAGTTCTAAGAAAACTAGGAATAGAAGGAATGTACCTCAATACTGTAAAGGCTATATATGACAAACCTACAGCCAACATCATACTTAATGGTGAAACACTAAAACCATTTCCCCTAAAATCAGGAATAGACAAGGGAGCCCACTATCCCCACCCCTATTCAACATAGTCCTGGAATTCCTAGCCAGAGCAATTAGGAAAGAAAAAGAAATAAAAGGAATACAAATAGGTAAAGAAACTTTCAAAATATCCCTATTTGCAGATGATATTATCCTATACCTTAAACACCCAAAAAACTCTACCCAAAAACTCCTAGACACCATAAACAGCTATAGCAAGGTGGCATGATATGAAATCAACATACATAAATCATTAGCTTTTCTATACACCAACGAATAAACTAAGAAAGAATATATGGAAACAATTCCATATACAATAGCCTCAAAAAAAAAATCAAATACCTAGGAGTAAACTTAACAAAATATGTGAATGACCTCTACAAGGAGAACTACAAACTCTTAAAGAAAGAGATTGAGGATGGCTACAGAAGGTAGAGAGATCACCTGTGCTCATGGATTGATAGAATCGACATAGTAAAAATGGCTTTACTACCAAAAGCAATCTACATGTTTAATGAAATTCCCATCAAAATCCCAATGACTTTCACCACAGAAATTGAAAAATCTACCCTAAAGTTCATTTGGATACACAAGAGACCATGAATAGCCAAGGCAATACTCAACAAAAAGAGCAATGCTGGAGGTATCACAATACCCAACTTCAAACTGTATTACAAAGAAATAGCAATAAAAACAGCATGGTACTGGCACAAAAACAGACATGAAGACCAGTGGAACAGAATAGAGGACCTGGACCTCACAGCTATGCCCACCTTATTTTTGACAAAAGTGCTAAAAATATATGATGGAGAAAAGACAGTCTCTTTAACAAATGTTGTTGGGAAAAGTGGTTATCCATCTGCAAAAAACTGAAACTAGATCCATGTTTATCACCCTGTACTAATATCAACTCAAAATGGATGAAGGACCTTAATATCAGACCTGAAACTCTGAAGTTAGTACAAGAAAAAGCAGGAAACACTCTGGAAGTCATAGGTATAGACAAGGACTTCCTCAATAGAACCCCAGCAGCTCAGCAAAAAAAAAAAAATATGGACAAATGGGACTTCATAAAACTAAAAAGCTTCTGCGCAACATAAGAAAAAGAATTTTCACCCACAGAGTGGGAGAAAATATTTGCCAGCTATACATCAGACAAAGGACTGATAACCAGAATGTATAGGGAACTCAAAAAACTAAACTCTCCCAAAATCAATGAACCAGGAAAGGAAATGGGCAAGTGAACTAAACAGAACTTTCTCAAAAGAAGAAATTCAAATGGCCAAAAAACACATGAAAAAATGCTTACCATCTCTAACCATAAAGGAAATGCAAATCAAAACCACACTAAGATTCTACCTCACCCCTGTCAGAATAGCCATTATCAAAAACATCACTACCAACAGGTGTTGGTGAGGATGTGGGGAAAAAGGAACCCTCTTACACTGCTGGTAGGAATGCAAGCTAGTGCAACCACTCCGGGAAAAAATTTGGAGGCCTCTTAAAAATCAAAACATACATCTGCCATATGATCCAGCAATCCCATTCCAGGGGATACAGCCAAAGGAATGCAACACAGGTTACTCCAGAGGCACCTGCACACCCATGTTTATTGCAGTGCTATTCACAATAGCCAGGTTATGGAAAGAACCAAGATGCCCCCCATCTGATGAATGGATTAAGAAAATGTGGTATTTATGCACAATGGAATTTTACTGAGCCATGAAGAAGAATGAAATCTTATCATTTGCAAGTAAATGGATGAAACTGGAGAACATCATTCTGAGTGAGTTTAGCCAGGCTCAGAAGACCAAAAATCGTATGTTCTCCCTCATATGCGGACTTTAGATCTAGGGCAAATACAGCAATGTGGTTGGACTTGGGTCACATGATTAAGGGGAGAGCACATACAGGAGGTATGGGGATCGGTAAGAAACCTAAAACATGAAAGTATTTTATGTCCCCACTGCAGAGGAACTAATACAGAAACCATAAAGTGACAGAGGTCAATATGAGTAGGGGATCAGGAACTAGTGAAGAGGTCAGTTAGAGATGAATCAACTTGAGATGTAACACATTTGTGCATGGAAGCAATGCTAGGAAACTCTGTATAGCTATCCTCATCTCAACTAGCAGAAATGCTTTGTTTTCTTATTATTGCTTATATTTTCTCTTCAACAAAATTAGAGAAAAGGGTAGAACAGGTTCTGCCTGGAAGAGAGGGGCGGTGGATGGGAGAGGGAGGGCAGTGAGGGTTAAGGGGGAGAAATGGTCCAAACAATGTATGCACATGTGAATACATGAATAATAAAAAAAAAGAAGTTCCCATTGATCTATTTTTACATTTGTTGCCCTTAGAAACCATTGCTTAATACAAGGGCATATTGACTTATTCTTACATTTTCTTCTCAGTCTTTAGTTCTACATTTGTCTTTATTCTGAATTAATTTTTATTTATTATATGAGAGAAGGGTACAACCCTTTTGCATGTGGGTATCCTGTTTTCTCAAAACCATTTGTTGAAAAGACTATTCTTTTCCCACTGAATTGTCTCAACACCCTTATCAAAATTTAATTGACCATAAACGTAATGGTTTCTCTATGCAATCTCAATTCTATTCCCTTTAACTACATGGTTATCTGGAGTTTTTGCTATTATTGTTTTGAGGGTTTTTTTTTTTTTTTTTTTTTTTTTTGGTGGTACTAGGGTTTAAAGACAGGGCTTTATACTTGCTTGGGCCAAGCTTCCACTTGAGCCAAGCCTCCAGCCCTATATTATTATTTTTATGCTGCACTGTACTTATATACTTCATTGCATTGGCTATTGTAGCTTTGTAGGAAGTATTAAAATCAGGAAGTGAGACACTCTCAAGTTTGCTTTTCCTTTCTAAGATTATATTGGCTGATATAATCTTGCATTTCCATATCAATTTACAAAAAAACAAAAGACAAGTGAGGTTTTCATAGGGTTTGCATTGAATCTGTAAGACAATTTTTTTAAATTTTACCTTCCTAACAGTATTAAGTATTTTGATCCATGAACATAAGATATCTATTTAGTTTCTTGATTTCTTTCAATAGTTTTATCGTTCTAAGTGTCTAAGTCTTACATGCTCCTTTTGCTAAATTTATTCCTAATTTTATTCTTCTTGATGTTACTACAAATGGAATTGTCTTCTTAGCTTAATTTCTGAATTATTCATTATTATTGCATTGATATCTTGTGCACTTGCTTAACTTGTTTACTAGCTTAGTAGTTCATTTATGGATTCCTTTGGGTTTTCTATGAACGAGATCATGTCATCTGCAAATGAAAATAGTTTTACTTCTTCCTTTCCAATCTGGCTTCCTTTTATTTCTCTTTCTTGCCTGAGTGCCCTGACTGGAGCCTCCAATTCAATGTTGAATAAAGATGGTGAGACCACATTTTTTCTCATTCCTGAGTTTAGGGGAAAAGCATCATTCTCTCAGCATTAAGTGTGTTGCTAGCTCTACGTAAACTGTTTTTGCATATTCAGTGCAAGTAACAGTGAGAAGGGTAAATAACATCTCGGTATTAGGATGAAATTAGCAACGTGCCTCATAGAAAACCTAAAGTATCTTGAGGATCCATATGGATTGACACACTTCACTTTGAGGATTCCTGATTTAAAGTATTGGAATGGAACTTAAAATCTTTCTTTCTATCCTACATCCAGCCATACCTTTAGATAAGCATATATGGAATCCATCTTATACTACATGGTTGATTTCCTCAACCACAATGTTATCTACATTTAATCTATGACCTTCATTCAGACAAACACGCCTTAGATTTTTGTCAGTCTTAAACTTCAAATATTTATCTCTTGCCTGTTCTCAGAATAGTTTTCTATTATTTTAGTTTCCTTGCTTTCTCATTCCCAAGATACCTAATTGTCAACCGCATGTCAGCTTCTAATTCCGTATTTATTTTATTTCTCCCAGACTGCCAGCACCTTCTTAGCCCCCCTTCTCAAAAGTCAGTAGCCCACTGTCGATAGCTTCAACAAAGCTCCACAGCAGCCTTTGTGTATATGTTCTCCTTCTGCACTAGTCCTCTTGTACCTGAGCTCGGGGTTGTTCCAACAATTGCATTACCACTGCCATACTCAGGCTTCCTGAATAGGTGGCAGGTGAAAGAAGAACTGTTAAGGTTGATGTTTCTCCAGATTTACAGTATCTGACTTTTTTTAACCAGTAACATTTTTTTTGTTTTTGTTCGTTCATCTTAAATTGTCTATCTAGTTTCCAATTCAGCACTTTGTTTTAACTGAAAAATTTCTGCTATGGAACTTTGTAATTTTTGCCATGCTCCTTCCTTTGCTTTCTTAAAACACCTAGTGTTTTAAGTGTGCTCTTGATATCATTCTCCTCTAATTTCTCATGTAAATTGCTTGTACTGCATTTATTTTTTAATAACTTCTGGTCAGAAGATAGAGAAATATGGAAAACAAGATATATCAGATAGTAAAACATGTAATAAAATTAAAGTTCAAAACAGTGTCACATTTGTGCAAGAGTATATAAACAAACAAAATAAAGAGAATAAGAAATGTTCAGAACAAAACATAAATATACAATTCAGAACATAAAGAAGTTAATTTAAATCATAGAAAAATAGCAAACTAATTAATAAATAGTATTGGAACATCTAGCTAGCCATAGCAAAAAATATAAAATTGAATCTACATCTAACATCATACTCCAAAATAAATTTTTGAAATAAATTTAAGAGGTGAAAACCTGAGTGCTTCACTTTTTCATTATGATACTACTTCTGAATGGAAGTAAACTCAAAAGGAAATCAGGTGTTTGAGTAAACAGTTAATACACTGTAAGAAAGCCGACGGAGATAAAATAAAATAGCCAGGAGGGTGGAACATAAATAAAGGGCTTCTCGGGAAAGATAGACTAAAAAAATAGGCTTCTGACATCTAGAAAAAGAAATGTCAAAAAATGTTTGTGACAAATGTTCAAAAACAGAACAGACTTCTATATCAACTCCTGGAATATTAGAACTAGAACTTAGAGCTTTAAAGAAGAAAGGTCAGGATAAACAAAGCAAAATTAAACTATTAGTTTGGTGCATCAAGTACTAAATGAATGAAAATCATTATGCATGTCACAGTACACCCTACGAATATAGATATTGGCAGTGTTTTAATTAAATTCGTAGATGATAAGTCCATAATGATTAGTTAAAAAAAGAAAAAAGGACATTTAAAAGCACAGTCTAGTGTTTAAAGCTAATATGAAATAGCAGTGTACAGGGGATATCTTTTGTGGCACAAAGTCTGAGCATTGGACCAAGATGTTAACAGAATATGGTGATTTGGGTGCTTCCAATTGGAAAGACAGAGAGAGAAAAAGAAAACAAATCACAACTAAAACCTTACTGGCCATCCTCAGTTGAAAGATCATCCATTCTGAAAAGTTGCCAATAACTAGCTGTTACAGTGGTGGTGATAAATGGAGTGCCACGGTTTCCAAAGCAGTTCTACATGACAAGTGTGTACAAAAAGATCTTGGTGTTAGTCATAAAAGTTATTGATTTCCTATGGAATATCTTATACAAAAACAAAAAAAATCAGGCATTGTGGCACACTCTTGTAACCACAGCTTCTCAGGAGGATTTCTTGAGCTGAGGAGTAGTTTGAGGCCAACCTTGGAAACATAGTGAAATCCTGTCCCAATCAATTAACCAATCAATCAATCAGAATAACTCAGTAGTGCACATATACTATATAACTTTCTTTTCTTTGAGCTATATGGTCTTCCTTATCCCTTCATGTTTGTTTCTATTTTTCATCCATTAGCTAATATCTTTTATTACAATTGCATAAACCCTAATAGTCAACAAGCACTATTTCACAATGGCATCACTATATTACTGGTGTTTATTCACCTTACTAGATACCCAAGTCTAGTTTTGGTTACTCTCTGTGGCCATTCCTATCTTCAATCAGATTAGTGATAGTCTGAACCTAATACTTGGTTTTTACTTTCCCTGTTCTGAACTTGTGCTGACAGGTCATTTCTTATTTGTCAAAGCCTCTTTGGATTAATTTCCTCTTTTTTTCCTTTCTAACTGGGTTATGGAACAATCTAATAAGGAGCCTTTCTTTTCCATCATTCAAAGCATTGACAAATGTTACTGGAATCAACCTGGATCCCAAAGGAACATCCTACTACAAGCTTTATCTTTCTTTCTTTTGCTTTTCATGTTAGTGGGATATTTTTCCCTTTGAGGAAAAAAAAACTATAGATGGGTATTTCAGCCTCATAATTATTTCTAGTATAAATTCAGTCATTTTAACTCTGTTTCTCTTTCTGATATTCAGCAGTCTTTGACTTGTGTGGAAGTCCTTCAGTTTATGAATACTGTCCAAATAATACTGTTACAACATCTTGATGAACCAACTTCTTCCTTAAGATAAACAATATGACATATAATTGACGAGATAGTTGTTCTTTATGATAGCCATGCAACCCAGACACATTAACCTGCATCATCTTTATTTTACAGATGGAATGTCTATAGAAGTTAAATGATCAAGTCACGTATTTGTATGTTGTACATATAACTAGTATGGTAGAGTCCGGGTCTTAATGATGTTTCCCACCTAAAGTTTATGGTCTTGCCTTTGTTTTATATGATGTTTCCTAGTAAATTAGTGAAACAATTGTTTTAGCTATACATTTGAGATTTGCATGGCCATAAGAAACAATTTGAAGGCACAGTCATGCAGGAAATCTCTTTAGTGTTGACTTAGACTTAAATGATAGTAAATGTGTAAAATAAAGATATATACTTCTACGGTTGCTATTCAATTCAGAAAACATTGCATGTGTGGATCTATGTTTACCTTGTGTTTAACATTGTGAATGAAAAGCTACTGAATAATTCTGCAGATATTTACACAAACACTTATAAACATTTTTGAGTTACAAGGCAAAGAACATCTTTAAGAGGTTTTTTTTTTGTGATGCTACTACTACGGTAATAAAACCATAGAAAAGTTATATCATACTTATTTTAATAGCAATATCAATTCAACAAACATATTTTACACACTTTCCTCACTGTTCCAGACAAACACTTGGAGAACTGATCAGCATCTTAAGTGAAGTCAGCAGAGTGTGCCAGCTAGGAATCTCACTAAATGTGCTGTGAGTAGCTCCTCCCAGATAATCACATCCATCCATTTCTAGGAATGCTGGTAAGGGAGGTTCCAAATGGCAACTTTCAAATTTGGTTGTCTAATTTTTAAAAACAATAGTTGATTGGGGGTTGTTATTATTGTTGTTGAAGATCAGGTTTATTTTTTTCACAAACACTTATGTATGTACTTTTTAGTGTATCAAGTGCTATTTTAATTATCTTGCAAAAGTTAGCTTAGTTAATCCTCAAAGAAACTGTACAACTGATGTCTCGTTTTCATCTTCATTTTAAGTGAAGAAATTGAGGAACTCAAGGAAATTAAGCTGTCCAAAATCATATTACTAATATAAAACAGAACTGAAATTTAAGACTGTGTAATGTGAGTTCAAATTCTGTGCTCTTAACCATTTCTCAGTGCTGTCTACCAAATAAGAATGAAAAGTTTATAGCAGTCAATCAAAATTTCCTTTATGATTATTATGATTGCTAAAAGTTTATACAATGTAAAACATGATTCTAACAGTATAAATAGCAGTGTCCACACAACTTTCAAAGCTCATATTATTGTAGTGCCAAAAATAAGATTGTCACAAAATTTTATAATGATGAAAAGCTGCAAATTTGGGAGAAAAATCCAAATTAGTATAGTAGGATTTTTTCCCTATCAAAAATCTTTCAGAATGGCAGATGAACAAAAGATGAAACAATACACAAACATTTTTCAAAAAGAAGTGTTATTATAATAGACAAATAATCTTAGAAAGAGTAACAAATCATAAGCCCTTCAACTCTGGAACACTAAGTGCTATGTTGTATGTATAGCAGAGAGTCAGTAAATATTTGTGATAGATGGAGATTTCTGTCAGCAGATCTGCTTTCCTAAAGAGATGTTTAAATTGCTTAAATTTTTATCCCTAGTGGTAAATGCCCAAAAAAATTGTTTTCTTTACACTGTTCAATCAGAAATATTCACACACCAAGAGCCCATCACAGAATTTTCCTTGATAAAATTATTCCAACCAAAGCTGGCTGAAGGCAAAATTGTTTCATCATTTACCTCCCTTTCAGACTGCTTTTCCAAATTCTCTATCAAAATTCACCTCAGGAAACCAGTGGATAAATACACTTATGCTAAGATGTAAATAACTCAAGAACTCTCTGGACATCACTCTACCCTGAATGAATTTAGAACATAACATCAAATGTAGGCATTAGCCAATTAGACTGGGAAAGTATCTAAGAGTAAATGTTCCAAACACTCACAATATCATTCTCCAGCTCTACGCTCTTTAAAAAATAAATTTTGCTCCATTGCATTTTATTTATGAGTGTGGTAGAGAAGCGGTACATTGGAGACTTCAACTGATACAAAATGCAGCACACTCACTCCTAAAGGCCACATCGTTCTCAGCACTCCATTCCTTATGAAACTAAATGATGGTTGACAATGAAATTCAAGCTTCTGATTCTTATTAAGGCTGACTATTGAAACTTGATTAGGCCTATAATTACATACTGCTTGAATCAAGAATGTCAAATAACGGGGCAGGACCTCTATAGCTGGGGAATCAACTTACAACCCAAGTTGGTCTATGAACAACCAGCTCACACAGCACTCAGTCATAAATTGTCTTGAGTTTAACCCAGTAAGAATTGCTAGGAGAATATTTTCTGACAAGTGTCCAAAAACTGAACTCTCTACTTCGGTAATTCTGTTCCTGGACACGTAGGACAGAGAGAAAGAAAGAAAGAATAAGAAAATGAGAGACAGAGATAAACAAGGTCAAAATGTTGTATAATTTTGTGGCTAGCAAGAAAAACAGAAAAATGATTAGAGCTTGTCAAAATTTGTTTGGTGTAAATACGAAAAAGTCTAAAAGCTTTAATTAAGATAATTAAAGTTTAAATTTTTGGCACTCGTATTTTATATATAAATAGCCTAAGCATTATGTATTTTTGTCCTTTGTTTTGAAAGGATACAAAGTTTCAATATGTTATTTACATGATGTAAGAGCCATTTAAATATGTAGATGAAAATACATTATTCTCTTTTTATTTCATGGAGATTGGGTAAAACCTAGTTTGGGGAATGTGAAACAGTTAGTGCTTACAATGTGATATGCAGTATGTAAAAGAAAATCTGATTCTTAGTTTTGGGAAGTTCACAGAGTTTCACGTGATTATCAGTTACACACACTTTTCATAGCTATAGCAGTATAGCTACGGCTAGAAATAGTAGTAGCAAGTCTAGTTGAAGACATCGTACTGTATGTGAGAAGACACCTGGCCAATATATACATGGAAGAGATAACGCCTTAAAAAAAAAACAAAAACATAGCAAGCTTAGGCAAGAAGCATCATGACCTTGACATTTTAAAACATTTCATCTGTGAATTCTGTGAACCAGGCTTACCTCAAACCTTGACTCCACATGTATCCAGTTATTTTTTACTTAAATCTACTGCTTTCTGACTGCTCACATTCACTTGGGGTTTATGGTAGTAGTTGTACTCAACTCACCTTGATCCTAACTTGACTTCTGCTACAGTATAAATCTGTAGTGCTGGTCAACCTACCACTTCTATTTCCACCATCCTGGCTTTCTCCCATGAATAATTGAGTTTGTAAAGCTATAGAAATATAAAAAATTTCTATCCTAGAACATAGAAATTCTCTTCTTGTTTCTGTCAAAAACTGACAGTGTTGACGTGGTAAGTTATCTGATTTTTCTGTTTCTTAAATTAATTTTTTGAAATGTGATGCCCAGATTGCATGCCAATTAAAATCTCTCATAGACATCAGGATCTCAGTTTGTTATTACTAAGTCAATGCCATCATTTTGTTGATTCCAAGGGCAATGAACAACTTGAACATCAATAAATATCAAGCGTATCCGAGGATGCAGTGATACATGCACTATACATATATAGATGTATGTATGTGTGTATATGTATGCATATACGTGCTTCTCTGTGCTGCCCTATAGCATTATGTTACTACAGAGCTTTCAACCCTTTCACTTTCCAGGTGTGCTAGGTGATCAGCTTGATTCAGTGAGATACTAACATCCTGTTATCTGTGTTTTTTCAGCTTCTAATTCTCAAAACATCTACCAGTAAAATGATTGTTTTTGACATTGTTTGACTTTCTTGATTCAAGCAGGGTGTAATTATACCCCTGATCAAGTTACTGTGGACAGCCTAAATGCAAAGAGAGATACCACATATGGAAGCTTTATGGTTAATCACAAACAGATACAATTGGGTTTTTCTTACCACAAGTTTTATTGTTAAGGTAACTTCTAATTTTTTACAATAAGTTTAATAAAAGGCTAAACATGAACAAATGTTAATATATATTTGGTGATTCATTTATATATTAAATTAGTAAGTGAGTGTAAATTTCAAAATACAGCCTCCAAATTTTCAGCATAGTTTTATGAAGACTTTCAAATTGAAATATTTTGTAATATATGCATTTATCTCTTATTGAAAACTCAAGTTAATCTTTCTGACCAGGACCATAAGGAGTTAAAATGTCCAGTCAACTTGATATAATCTCCAAACTAGCAGGAAAAAATATTAACCTGTTGTCTCATGTAGATGTAAATTGTATGATAATCCTCTTTATCCTTTTTACATTGAAGGTACTATAATTAAAATGAGCATTTACCTCACAAAGTCAAGTTTCAAGGAAAAAAGTAAGAATTCTCATGCATGTTATTTATTTATATTCCTATTAATCACAAACTATCTTTTGGAAATTTTGTCACTCTGCCCTTAATCACTACAATGTAAATGAATTTCTAAATGCAAAATAAAGTATTAAGACAAGATTTAGACCAAATAGAATGATTGCTGGTGCTAACAATGTGTTAGTATAAATAAACAAGGGCTGAATCTCTCCCTCCTTGGTTGAAATGTGAAAATTTCATTAATCATTCAAGTGTTTTATCAATAGGTCAAAATTTTAATATTTTGAGATTTGCAACATAAGTGTTCCCCAAAATAGTTATATTGAAATCCTAACTTCAATTATCTATGACTGTGATCTTATTTGGAAAGAGGATCTTTGCAAATACAATCAAGTTACAGTGGAGTCATTAGGGTGAATGCTAGTACAATATGAGTAGCCTATAAGAGAAAAATGCCACATCAAGGCAAAGAGAACTTTATGAGGCAACAGAAGCAAGGACTGTAGTGTGTGGCTATAAAACAAGGACCCCAAGGATTGGCAGCAACTACCAAACCAAGGAAGAGACAAAAATGATTCTATCTAGAGTCTAGAGGGAACACAGCCCTACTGACACCTTGATTTCAAACTTCTAACCTCCAGAACTGTGAGAGAATAAATTTGTGTTGTTTTAAGTAACCTCGCCTGTGACACTTTGTTACAACAGCTCTAGAAACTTAAGACATATCTTAGCCAGCATCCTTCATATTACCTTGGTAGTTTTTTTAAAAATGTGAATAGTATTGAATAGAGCTTGATATGACAGTATCTTATCAGCCACCCTGCATCATGTACAGCAGCTTTTAAATTCAGTGCATGACTGAATTCAGTGCATAAGTTTAGATGATATGAGGCATGGCATTTAAAAAATCTAAAACCAGCACTGATTTGACATGTAACATCCTATTTTTATTTTATGGAAATATGTTTACCTTTCCAAAAGACTCATTAAGAATTCACATAAAGAAAGTTCATTTCACAAATTTAGAAATGGTTCACCTCTGGTGAAAGAAAGAATTTGGTAATAGTTGGGTAGGGCATCTGCTTTTCTCTTTTCTGACTCTTAACCAGTTCTCATTTAAAATAAGAGAAAAACAACATCCCTTAATGTGGTTTGCATGATTTTATTTAATAATTATTTGAGGAAATCATTTTCTAACTTGACCTAAGTAGTTTTTATTACATATTTATGTATCTTGAAAAATAAAAAAGGTATAATCAATAGTTAAGAGTAGATTTCCTTATTAATTTAGTTGTGCCTTGATTTGGTTAAATCAAGACTAGGTAAAGTGCAGAAACTTCCTAGGTGTTGAGCAATGTCTCTTAGACACACCACATTGACCATCTATTAACTATTTTTAAAATAAATTCTAGTGTTCATTTTTCATCTACAAATTAAAAAAAAATCTCAATGAGAGCTTATAAGCACTATTATTGTTTCCTTCCCTATTGGGGGTTATACAGATAATAAATAAATGAAAATATTTTTCATATCCCTAAGAAATTTACTATTTCTTTGAGAAGACATGTGTGGTAGACCCACCAAACAGGAAATAACATAGCAAAAGAAGTTGAGTCACAAAGTGTGCTGCAGGAAGGCTTTCCCCACTCATGGTTTCAATGTCATTTATATGCTGATGATTGCCTAAAATTTATAGAGAATTTTACAGATATAAAACAAACTGCCTGGAATATGTACTTATGCACTCTAGATTTTTTTAAAAGAGGTTTTGCAATGTAGTCTCCTGGGGGCCTGAGTTGTAAGTGTGGGTATTATAGCACATGGGTATTCTTTCTTTGAACTGAAGAAAAGGACTGGGAGAGAAAGACAGAAAAGCAGGCATCATTCTAGAATGACAGTGAGGGTTGATGCTGAAAAACTGAATTACAAAATTAGACCTGAATAGTAGAAAGGTTAATATTATATGTTAGCTAATGTTATAAAATCATCAATACCAGTAGCCAGATGATTCTAGGAATAGTGAAGAGGAATAGGATCTGACATGAGTGAAATAATAAGAAAAGGAGACTGAAATTTCCAAACAAATAGACACCCTGAGGAAGAGGAAAATCGTTTTTTCAAAGGCAACATTAAGTGCTCTACCAAATGGCTGTCCCACCACTGAAAACAAATGTGCCTTATGAGCACATTTTTGTCTGTTACTATTGTCAGTGATTTTTCTTTAACTTCAACTTTTACATGTACCAGATTCCATAGTGGATGTTATGAAATACACATATGAATTCTAGGAGTTGATGCTACCAAAAAATGTGAATAAAACTGGAAATTAAACACATTTCATTTGAAATCATTTCAATTATATCTTCTTCAACACAGAAAAATAATATTCCCTATCTTTTTATATCCTCTAAGACCTGCTGTTTAGTTTTGTTTGTAGAAACACAGTTTGTCTTCATTGTGTTAGTTAATGTATTAAGTTAATTATTACCCTCTCAAAGATAATTGTGTGATTAGAAAGTAGAATAGACACAAAAATGTTCAAGAGCTAAATCTCTCCAGATTTATTGTATACTTGATTGACTGGGGAAATGACTTTCAGTTGACATCTGAGCCAACAAGTTAGCTGAAATAAAATTTTGCTTAATACCTTTGCATCAATAATCTAGGCACAACCTCATTGATTGAGAAAGTCTGATCAATAGAGTATTACTGGCTGCCTAACTGTAACTTTGCCAGACTTTTTTGTTAATTCTGCTGATGACCTTCTTACCACTGCTTTTCAGGCTCACCCTTTTTTCTACTTTGAAATTCAATTTGCTCCATTTGCCATTATTTAAAGAATTTATACATCCAATTGATTTTATTCATCTACTGTAGTTATACATAAGGATGCAAAAGATTGCACCTAACTGTAGTGAAGTTTAATACCTGCCAAAGTCCTCATATGTTTTAGCATTTTCATATCAAATATAATTGTGAAATTACCCAGGACCATAAAACAATAAAAATAATGCATATAGCAGAGAATTGACAATTATATTTTATTGTATGAAGGGAAAAACAAACATAAATTAGAAAATATATATCCAGTTTTCAGGATAGCAGGATAATGAAGGAAAGGAACAGGAAAGTCCATTCTGAAAAAAAAAAGTTTATGGAATATGGTAGAGCTTAGTGAACTTTGGAAGTAGTTGTCAAGAACTGTGAAAGTCAGTTTTACACTGCATCCCAGCTATGAAGTTAATCTGCCACAGTTTCATGGATGCTGGCAGAAGACACAAAGCTTATGGGCCAGACACAAAGGATTTCATCACTCAGAGCAATAGTAGTAACCAGACTATCAGCATCTGCGCTGTTTCCCTGGTCCCAATTCCACAGAGCAAGGTGAAGAGGATCAAGAAACACTGGTACCTGCAATGTGGGGTTACAGAAAAGCAGTCTTGAATTTAGGGTACCCTAATGTTTTATAATGAACAGTAAACACACCTGCCCTTTACTCTAGAAGGAGACACTATCTCCATCTTGCAAGGCTTTTGCTCTGCAACCATGTAATGATCATCCAAAACAAAAGTCATCAGTATATCTGCTTGCAAAATCTGAAAAATAAGAGATACTTGTGGAAAATGATCTCCCAACAATTGCCTGCTGTCAAACTCTCTTTGTACATTTATCAGAACCACAGTAGGCTAAGAGCTGAAGAGCCACATCCCCTGCAAAATCCTTAACTCCTCAATTTTTTACATCTGCCCCTCCAATGACCTTATCTTTCACAATAACTAAGATACTCCTCACCACTAAATGTGACCCTGTTATCACCCAAACCTATTCAACTGAAAAACTAAATTTCAACATCATTTAGCCACTAGTCAAAACATCCTCCCATTTCACCCCTCTCACTGAATGACTGTTTCTGTTCTTTAGGACTTCCATTTTCTCAGTTCCTGTACCTCTTCATCCCTATCTGTCATCAGCCGTTTGTTTTCACATCCTTCCCCTTCCAGATCCTCAACTTCCTCATCCCATTTTCCATATCCTCAACTTCTTTTTTTTAAATTTTATTTTATCATTTTTACATGTACTTACCTGTGTATACATTATTTGGGCCACCTCCCCTTCTCCGCCCTCGCCCCGCCTCTGGGCAGAACCTGTTCTGTCCTCTTGTTCTCCAATTTTGTTGAAGAAAAAACATAGAAGATAATAAGAAAAACATGGCATTTTTGCAAGTTTGAGACAAGGATAGCTATATGGGGAGATTCTTTGTGTTGTTTCCATGCATATGGGTATTTCAATCTGAATTGGTTCATCTCTACTATATCTTTTCACTACTTCTTAGTCCCCTTCCCATAGTGGCCTCTGCCAGATTAAGATTACTGTATTCATTCCTATGTAGTGAGCAGATGAACCACATTTAAGTTTTTTATTTTCATCCCTTTCCCTATTCCTCCTGTGTGTGGTCTCCCCTAATGTGCAACAAGTGCATTTGAGTTAGGTCCATAATCCGCATATGAGGGAGAACATCTGATTTTTAGTCCTCTGAGCCTGACTAACTTCTCTTAAGATGATGTTCTCCAGTTTCATCCATTTACCTGAGAATAACAAAATTTCATTCTTCTTTGTGGCTGAATAAAATTCCATTGTATATAAATACCACATTTTCTTAATCCATTCATTGGTAGTGGGTCATCTTGGCTGTTTCCATAGCTTAGCTATTGTGAATAGTGCTGCAATAAACATGGGTATGCAAGTGCCTTTGTAGTAGCCTGAGTCACATTCCTTTGGATATATCCCTAGGAGTGGTATTGCTGGAAAATATGGCAGATCTATTTTTAAGAAGCCTCCATCAATTTCTTAATCCCATGTTCTTCCTTGACATTTCTTCAGTAATACCTCAGTTTTCAGTTCCATAACTTTTCTTAAATCTGATTTAATTTGACTCACATTTACAACAAATGATATGATTTTCTCTGCTAAGAAAAAAAATTTGTGGACACCAGATAAAAATTCTTTTAACTTATCACCAAACCTACAAAAATAGCAGCAATGCCAGCTACCTGTTCTTCTGCTCAAATGGAAAAGATGTCTCCACTCTCACTTGAGGTTAATACTGCTCTGGGTGATTTGGAATTGTGTCAGAGTCCATGTGTTGCCCTCAAAATATCCATTTCCACTTTCTCCTCAAGTAGCATAACCACAAAATTGTAGTTTGGCATATGCTTATCCAGAATCAAGACTATACCTTTCATCTCTGTTTTTAGGTAAGTATAGACATAGAATGACAGCAGAAATGCACATATCATTTGGGAAGTATCCTCCAAATCAGGGAATATAGCCTTCTCCCTCTCCCTCTATCTTTCTATATGAACATATAGAAACATCTAGAGCAGTAATGTCCAATTAAAATTTAATATAAGCCACATAAATTTAAAATTTTCTATTAGTCACATTGAAAAAGTAAAAAAAAGAAAAGAAACAGGTGAAATTACTTTTTTGAGACAGCTTCCCACTTATGTAGCCAAGGCTGGCCTCAAACCTCTGACTCTCCTGCCTCTGCTTCCTGAGTGCTGAAATTATAGACTCCCAGTCTACAAAATTCCTTTAATAATACATTTTTATTTAATCCAATGTCTAAAGTATCATGATTTCAACATTACGTTACATAGTAAGCCTGCCTAATCATGGATTTATTACACATGGTTTTAACTAAATGTGGTCAAAAAAAATAATAAATCCCCTGCACATTACATAGCTCAGTGGAGAAACACTCAGACAGTTCAGCAGTATTGTCAGTTGTGTTTAAATTGTGTGAGCTGCTGTTTCCCTGCCCTTGATTTTGTGATGATATGAGTCCAAAAAGCAAATGGTGCCCCCTCAAAAAGGTAAAAGTTATGGTAATTGTTTCAAGCCAAAACTGGCACTTAATATGCTTAATCTAAATGATAAAGTGAAATTTTAGATTTGTTGAAAAGCAGTATGTCTTTAGCAGAAGTTAACTGACTTTATGACAAAAATTACTCAAATATCCACAGTATTTGAGATAAACAGCATGAGTAAAATCTAATGTTACCAGTGGGAGAGGGGAGGATGTGGGGAAAGGGTGTTGGAGGATGAATAACATGTAAATAGTGTGATACATGTATGTAAAGGAAAAATGATTCCTGTTGAAACTATTCCAGAAATGGGGGGGAGTGGTAATAAAGGATAATGATGGAAATCAAGTATGGTATATTTGATATAATGTAAAAACTTTTGTAAATGCCACAATGTACCGCCAGTACAACAATAAAAAATATTTAAAAAAAGTCTAGTTCTTGTGAGCATGTACATGATGGTAAATATTGTGACAGTTATGTGGCCTAGTCCATGTAGTTACAAGTAGGTTTATACCTACTGTACATACAGTACAGGTAAATTTGAGTAATGTTAGCATACTGAATGCTGTTCATTTTGGTCATTTGTGAGTTTTCCTCCATGGTGGTCTCCTAGGAACCATATACCCATGGATACCAAGCATGTACTATATAGAAATTATAATTTCTGATATAATTTACATTTTTATAGTAAGTCTTCAAATTACGGTGTTTATTTTACACTTATAGCATACCTCAGTTTGGATTTGCTACATTTCAGGTGCTCAATAGTACTTGTGTCTGTTGGTCCCCATATTACCTATAGTGCTCAAGTTCTACCTTAAGAATTGTAGCCAGGCATGGTGGTTCATGCCTATAATCCTAACTACTCAGGAGATGAAATCAGGAGGATTGCAGTTCAAGGTCAGCCTTGGTTAAAAAATAAGTGAATCCCCATCTAAATAAAAAAAGCTGATCGTGGTGGTACAGATCTGTAATCCCAGCCATGCTATGTAGGAAGCATAAATGTGAGACACTACCCAAATAATAACTAAAACAAAAAGAGCTGGGGTGTGGGTCAAGTGATAGAGCTCCTGTCTAGCAAATGCGAGGCCCTGAGCTCAAACCCCAGTACTACCAAAAAAGAAAAGGAAGCAACAATATGTTGGAAAAATGAGGTTACTGAAAAGATTGTACCACATCTGTACCATAGCACCTATTTAGACTTTCACATGACAGAAATATAAAGTTCATCTTATTTAGGCTAAAGTTATCTTATTACTTTTTTCTCCTGCAGCTGGATCGCATCCCATTCAGCTTCATCATAACAGTATTTCTTTTCTCTGCTGCACACTTTATTGCTACCATTAATTTAGTTCATTAGAGTGAAACAAAGGCAATCTAACCCCAGAACCAATACAACATAAGAGCACAAACTTCATCAGTGTGGTTTCAGCTCTGCAACTGCTGACCTTCAGAGAGATCTTTGACTTCTATGCCTCAGTTTCCTTGTCTGTAAAATGTGGGCAATAATAACATCTTAACATCTACCTTAAAGGATTTTTATGAAAATTATGAAAGTTATATATTCAAAGTTTTTTATCTGAAATATAAGTAATAACAACAAATCCCTAATTCCTTGTTGGCTGACCTTTCATGGCCAAATTTAAGAAATTACTACATCCATATCTCCATGTACTCACCTGCCAAAGATGCCTCAATCTACTCCAGCCTGGAATCTGGCTTTGATTTCCACCACTCCACTAGAACTACTATCACTAAGGTATCCAATGACTGTCTTATTGTTAAATCCATTGGATTTGCTATTACTTCATCTCTAATGCTTTAGACAATGACCATGCCCAATTTTGGAGTATTCACCTTTGTTGGATTCTTGGTTTTTATTTTGTCTTCCCTCATTGGCCACCTTATTTCAGTCATTTCTGTGCATTCTTCTTTTTTTAGCTTCATACAACTCAAGATACACTTTGGACTTTGTTTTCTTTCTCTATGTGCTCTTTTATTATCTTATCCTCATGGTACTTATAATAACTTAATCTCATGTAATATCCCCATGTTCTATATCTATATTGATATTTTGACTTTGATGTTCCATACAAAAAGAATAATCTTAAAATTCCAAAGATAAAGAGAAGAAAAATGTAACCCCCCCCCAAAACAGAAGGAAATCAAATTAGAATCCCTATACAGTTCCATCAGATATCTTCTAGATTTTTCATTCATTCCATCTAAGAAATTCTATTATTAGCCCATCTGAGTTGAGTTACCTGAAAAAGAAATCCTGCATGAAATAGGAATTCTTCTTGCTGGTTCCTCTTCCTGGAATGTATCTCCTAATTTTTTATCTTGTAAACTCCTATTCATTTTACTCTGTTCTCAATGTAGATATCACTACCAGACAGGTGTTGGTGCCCCTTCTATGTACCTTAAATCACCTTCACCACTGTCTTCATATTCATGATTTATAAATTGCTTGTTTCATCCTATCCTGTTGAGATAAAAAGTTGTTTGAGTCTAGATACCATGCCTTTAATGCATTTTAATGAGTTATTTTTCTAGCATTAACATACTCCCCAACACATAGTAAATGCTCCATAAATATCTATTAAATTAATTAAAGATAACATTTATAGATTACTTTCCATATGTCAGGGCAAAATCTTCATATATCTTACCTTATTTAAACATTACAATGATTTTATGATGCATGTGTATTTATCATTTACTATTTTATAGAAGAACCAACTGTGAATTTGGTTAAACAAGCTTTCCATGCTCAAGCATCTCACCAATGTAAGAGCTGGATAAGAAGCCAAGTCATCTCTCTCACTAAGGTATGTTCTTAACCATTTTGTTATATTGTATCTATAAGAATTAAGGAATAAATAATAATCAGATTTAGAACTTTTCATTATTTTTCCAGTATGTCACTGTTTTAGTCCTCTTTTCAAAGTTCTGTTTACAAGTCAACACCATGGAGCAAAGTGGTACAAGTATCAACTTCATGAAGAATGAAGGGAAAAAAACCCACTGTGACTAGATTCTTTACTTTCAGTGAAATATTCTACTTAGTATATAATGAGGTTAAGTGTAATATTCATAATTTCTATCCTCTATCTTAATATAGTTCCTTTATATTTCATTATCCAAAGGGAATTTATAAATAATTCCAATTAAGTTGATTTGAGAAAAATGTTCTTTTCTTAGAACTGTGAAATTTCAGAACATTGAACTGGTGATTCCGGACACAAAGCCTGGAATACAGGATGGACGGCATTATGGCTACATGACATTCCTGACATAACTCCACGTTTATTTGTAGAAACTAATGCCCCAGAATATTCCCAGGGGACTTGAAATCTCTCCTTTGCCTTCTTTCCCTGGCTGTCAATTCTTAAGTCCAGTATCTGAATAGACTAATGTAAAGCAGGATCTAATTTTCTTAGGTGGGAGAGGGGAAGAATATCTGATAACTTCACTAAATTTCACTAACATCGCTGCATTGGTTTCAGGGTACTTCATTTGAATACTCCCAATATGCTTTGAAGAAACAATACACGAAGCAAGAGCCTTATCTATTTAATGTATAGCTCTAACTCAAATACTCTATATTTTTAAAGCAATATTTAGATGTATTATAAGTTTAACAATATTTTAGCTGATTTTATCTTTAAAATATTTTAAATTATCTTTTTTCCTATTGCATAAGTAATACATGCTCACTGTAGAAAAGTTAGAAAAACATACAAACAAAGAGAAGAAAATAAAAATAACCCATGATCCCCACACTCAGAGATAATCACTTTAATTATATTGTGGGTGTTCTTCCAGACTTATCTTGTGCATAAATACACCCACACGTAATTTTTTAAACAAGTATGGGATTTTAATCTATGTCTTGTTTGGTAAACTGCTTGCTTTATTTTGTGTGTTTGAGTATACCACTAATTTGGGATATAATAATAGAATTTAGTAGATGATCCATAGTAAATGGAAATAAGAACTAACTATTTCTTTCTTTACTAGAGGATCCAGGAAAGTCTGATGTATATTATATCTATTTCTTTTTGATTTAGACAGAGAATCCTGACTCTAATAACCAAATAAACCTATACATGCTTACAATTTTTGAAAGTTAAGAATGTAATTGAAGAAATACCTAAAGACTAATGGCCTATATTATTTTGATTACTTAACTATACTGATTGAATACACTAGAAACATTCCATAAGTTATATAATTCTATATAGCCTCTAATGAGCAACCATCAAAGAGCCATAGAAAAATTGGGCTTAGAGACATCAATCTCAACATAAAGGTAAGTGACCCAACTATTCACCTTTCAGTCTCACAAACAACATGGTAAGGACACAGACCTACTATGTCCAATTTAAAAAAAAAAAAAAGAAAAATTTCTATATCCTAGGCAATGATTCACATCATGTTTCAGTGGATTTAAAAATAGTTGGTGTGTGAAGGGCATTTGGAGATTTAAGCTTTCCCTGTTGCATGGTTCACTGCTAATATATCTGGGATATATCTATATTGGCACAAACATAACCAGTGAAATAATGTTTCAAAGATGACATTTTTAATGTGGGAGAGAAAAGTGTGACCTAGTGTTAATTACAGATGTCAATTATATTTGTGTTGTTTAGGGAACATTATGTCATTGGCAGTGTATTAAAAGGTAGGCAGCCATAATTTGAAATCATCTTGGCAAGTTACTGTCTGTAATAGAAAGGAGCAGTAACTGCCATCCACTAATCTCCCAGGGATATCAAAAAGCTTAGTGGCCCTGAAAATAAATTGTATCATTAGAAAAATAAGAACCTATGAAAATATGAATCAGTTATGATGACTTTAGCTTTAAAAAAGAGAAAAGAGCTTTGGATCATTTTATTGTTATCTTCAAAATTAAGCAGGATCATCACAAAGAAGATGGTGACCAGCTGTTCTTCATGGTTACAGCAGGAAATGGTTTAACTTGCAAGACAAATTTAAGTTGACATAATGTAAGAACTTCTTGACAGCATTGAATTTTAATCACTTAAAATAGGCTTGTGAGGACAGCTGAGGGAAATGTCTTCTTTGAGAATCTTTAACGTTATGATTATGATAAGCATTACAATTGGCTGCTAGCGTTTGAGAAAGGTCCTAGCTAGGACAGTTGTTTTAGGTGGGATTAGTAAATATGCCCAGATTCCTTCTCTGTTGTTCAGTATGGTCTCATATAGCCACTCAAAGAGAGTCCAACCAAAAGGTTGCTTAATTTTTTTATTTCACTCAACAGTATTGAGTACCCATCCCATATTCCAGTTTGTAGATTGGTTATATTGATTTATTCAGTCAAAATGTATAGGAATAGCATTTCTTTAATGGTCCCTATGCTTGTAAAAGTCTTTCTTATTAATTATCATTTCTTGGTCTGTGCTTTCAAATGATATGTATGATGTTTATAATGCACAGCAGAAGGTGTCAAGGATTAAGAAGATGATAAGAATAAATGCTTTTTTTCTAACATTATGGAAAAACAGGTGATGTTTATGCTATCTAGTACTTCAAGCAATATCTAGGGGAAAATGTTTTTCATTCAGATAAATTTGCATCCCTTTTAACTTTAAATTTTTATGTTTTTATTTAAGGATTTTTTAAAAAAAATATCTCTCATAACATTGCCAGGTTTAATGGAAGTCCAACATATCATAAATGCTATCCTAATCATAATGTCTAATTACCAAGATGAGAAAAACATCAGAAATAGCTTAAAGAGCCATTGAATTCAGTAGGAGATATATGTGAGTATGTGAGTGTCTTAGAAAATAATCCAGACATTGGGCTCTTAAATATAATAAAAGAGAATAATTAAGAGACTGGTAGTTATTGACAGTGTCAAGATGAGGTAATTGAGGGAATCAGTTCTAACATTAAGAAATGACAGACACTGGGTGATGGTTTTATTTTTTTTAATGATGGAAGTTCTTTAAAAAGAATTGAATTACACAAATTCAATTAATTCAATTTGAAAGGGAGTTTATACCACTCAGTATTTCAAGATTCCTTGTGAAAGCCGTGAGGCTCTCTGATTCTCTGTTTCTTTATACCATGAAGTCGATTCTTTCAGGCCTATTCGGCCTCATCAAACTGCGTCTCCCACTGAGACGCATCATTAAGATGGCAGCTCTCCCAATCTCCCACCTGAGAAATGGCCACTGAATTCACAGATTTTTATTCCCCACTGCACTCCCTCATATCCCACAGATATCAAAGGGAGCCCTATCTAAGGAAGACATGCAGAGAGACAGAGAGGAATATTTTAGTCCTTATATTCCTAACAGTAAACAGAGTTATATAAGTACGATTGATATTTTTCTATGGACTTTAATCAAGTGAACTGTGTATATCATAGTTATCATATCAAGACAGTATGGTTAGATTAGTTTACTTTAATATTTTGATTTATTTATAAATTTATCTACAGGCAGAGATATTTAGATCCCTTAAAAAGTATGTTGTCCATATTAGTAAAGTACAGTATTTAATCCCTGAAGGGAATATTTGGGTTTCTGGGCCAGTATCCTACAGGTTATATGTTAAAATGTAACAAGCAAATTCCAGTAAAATACCATATAGACAATAAATCTGTTCTTAGATAATTTTACTTCATCTCATGCAACAGGTATAGTCCTGTAACCTTGGGAAAGGACTGAAATTTTGTAGCTAAAAAATCTGTCCTGAGTGACATCAATTATAAGTATTTGAAGGAAATCTAAGTTGAATCTTTCTTTAAAAAAAATCATTTGGAAAACTATGTAGTAGTTTACATTCTATGTGCGTGCTCATTGTATTTTTATTAATTTATATTAATTGTGCAAAATAATGTGTTCTCAATGACATTTTCTTAAAGTATATAATGTACTTTGTTTTTTGAGGGGCTGGCCTTTTTGTAAAAATTGACATACATTAATAGTACAAGGGGGGTTTCATTATGATAATTCCATAGATGTGTATGGTGAGTTCACCTCCTTCTTTGCTGAGTTTTTTTCTTTATTGCTGTGCTGGGTGGGGGTACATTGTGGCGTTTATATTTATGAAGTTTCTTACAGTGTATCAAATATATCATATTTGAATTCACCATCTACACTGTCCTTCATCCTCCCTCCCCACATTCCTGGAACAGTTTCAACAGGTATAATTTTTGCATTTACATACATATATATTATTTGCATTGTATTCATCCTCCTACCCCCTTACCCTTCCATCTCTCCCTTCACACCAGTGCCAACACCCCCCACTGTCCAGAACCTGTTCCACCTGCCTGTTCTCTGATTTTGTAGAAGAAAAAAGATAAAAGATAAAAAGAAAGACATGTTTTTGCTAGTTTAGGATAAAGATAGCTACACAAGCTACACAGGGAGTTTCCTTGTATGTTTTCCATGCATATATGTAGTACAACCCAATTGGTTCCTCTCCTCTAATACTCTTCACTGCTCCCTAGTCCCCTTCTCATGGTGTCCCAGCCAATTTAAGATTGCTATATTCATTGCTCTATAGAGAGCACATCAATCACATTCAAGTGCCTTTTTTTTTGCCCCTTCCCTCCTGTTGGTCCCTTTTTTCTCCCCCAAATAATCCCTCTTCTAATTGCATGTCTCCTTTTAAAAAAAAAATCTAGATTATGCATATGACAGAAAACATGCTTGTTTTTATCTTTCTGAGGCTGGCTTGTTTTGCTTGACCTGATGATCTCTAAGTCCATCCATTTTCCAGAAAATGACGTGATTTTGTTCTTTTTATGGATGAATAAAACTTAATTGTATACATGTAACACATTTTCTTTATCCACTAATCTGTTGATGAGCACCTAGGCTGATCCCATAACTTGACTATTGCGAATAAATTCTTTGATTGATCTAGGCATAAGCAGTTTTTACACACATATTTATGAATATGGTCAAATACTGACTAGGTAGGTATCTGCTTGATTTTACTAATTTAGTACCTTTCTCACAGTCAGTATCACAGTTATTGCCTAGGATTTATCTATCAAAATGCAAGGAATGTTTTACGTTTACTTGCTTAACAAATAATGCATGTCATATACTTAATACTTGTTCCTAAATCCCAGACGGTTCACATAACATATTGTTCATACTTAGCTCTATTTCACTAAGGACTAAAATTAATAAAATTGCTTTCCCTTCATAAGTATTACTGTTTGAAGAAGAAAAAGCATATTTTGTTTTTCAAACATTTCTAGTATTTCCGTATTGAATGAATCTTTTGTCCAAATTTAATATTCTTTCATGTCAAATATCTAGACATTAGAATGTGTAAATTATCAATGAAATTTAGGTAGATTTATTTGTACTTATTTATACAAGTAATAACAAAAGTGTTCTTATAAACTGTTCAAACAATACAGAATGTCCAGTCTTTTGCATACTGCCCCCCTAATCTGTGCATTTTTTTTAGGTAAAAGACTAGAAGATTTCTTATAGATCGAGACTAAGGCAAGGATATCTTCTCTCAACAATCCTTTTTTTTTTTTATTATTGTGCTGAGTAGGGATACATTGTGGCATTTACAAAAATTCTTACTATATATCAACTATATCACTCTTGAATTCACCTCTTCCACCAATCTTCATCACCCCTTCCCCACTCCTGGAACAGTGTCAACAGGTATAGTTTTTTACATTTACATACATATGTACACACTGTATGGTGTTTGCACCATATTCACCCTTCCCCCACCTCGTCCCCTCTCCTACCTGTACCAACCTCATAGGCAGAACCTGTTCTGCATTCTGATTATTCAATTTCTCACAAGAAACAAAGAAAAAGTAAAAATGACATTTTTGTTTGCTTAAGATAGCTACACAGGGCATTTTCTTATGACATTTCCATGTATATATATATTATAGCCTGATATGGTTCATCTCCTCTATTTTTCTTCTTTTTACCTTAGTTCCTTTCTTATGGTGGTTTTGACCAGTTTAAAAATTCTGTATTCATTCATGTATACAAGTACATCAACCATAATCTCCTTAACTTCCCTTTCTTACCCCCGCATATGTGACCTCCCCTTAGCATGATCTGTTTTTCATAATATTGCTGTATTTGTATTAGATCTATAATCCACAGATGTGAGAAAACATGCTGATTTTTGCCTTCTGCACCTGGCTGAGGCAAATATAGCAATGTTATGGGACTTGGGTCACATGCTAATGGGAGAGCACATATGGGAAGTATGGGATAGGTAGGAAACCCAAAACATGAACCTGTTTGATGTCCCCACTCCAGAGGAACTAATGTAGAAACCTTAAAGTGACAGAGGTCAGCACGAGAAGGGGATCAGGAACCAGTTTAAGATCAGTTAGAGATGAATCAACTTGGATTGTAACACATTTGTACATGGAAGCAATGCTAGGAATCTCTCTATAGATATCCTTATCTCAACTAGCAAAAACGCTTTGTCTTTCTTATTATTGCTGATGTCTTCTCTTCAACAAAACTAGAGATAAGGGCAGAACAGGTTTTGCCTGGGTCAAGGGGGGTTGGGAGGGAGAGGGAAGGGGAAAGGGGCAGGGGGGAGGAATAGCCCAAACAACTTATGCACATGTGAATAAATGAATAAAAAAATTTTTTTAAAAAGATGATGTTCTCCAGTTCCACCCATTTACCTGCAAATGACAAAATTTCATTCTTCTTTGTGGCTGAATAAAATTCCATTATGTATAAATACCAGATTCTCTTAGTTTATTCATCAGTTATGGGGCATCTTGGCTGTTTTCATAACTTAATTATTGTGTATAATGCTGCAATAAACATGGGTGTGCAGGGACCTTTGTTGTAACCTGACTTACATTCCTTTAGGTATATCACTAATAGTGGAATTCCTGGATCATATGGCAGTTCTATTGTTGGATTCATTTTGGGACCTGCATACTGTTTTCCATAGTGATTGTACTAATTTACATTTCTACCAGCAGTATATGAGGGTTTTTTTCCTCAAAAAACCTCACCAACATTTGTTGTTGCTGTGTTCTTCATGGTAGCAATTTTAACAGAGTGAGATGTTCAGCACTTCTTCATGTGTTTTGTAGCCATTTGGACTTCTTCCTTTGATAAATCTCTATTCAGTTCATTTGCCCATTTCCTCATTGTGTTATTAATTTTGGAGGAGTTTAGTTTTTTGAGATCCCTGTATATTCTGGTTTTTAATCCCCTATCTGATGGATAGTTGGCAAAGATTTTCTTTCATTTTGTGGGCATCCTCTTCAGTTTAGAGACCATTTCTTTTTTCATGCAGAAGCTTTTTAATTTCATGTAGTCCCATTTGTCAATGCTTTCTCTTAGTTGCTGAGTCATTTCAGTTCTATTTAAGAAGTCATTGCCTATGCCTATTAATTCAGTGTGTTCCCTGCTTTTTCTTGCACTAGCTTCATAGTTTCAGGTCTTATATTAATGTCCTTAATCCACATTGAGTTGATACTTGTCCAGGGTGACAAACATGGATCTAGTTTCAGTATTCTGCATGCAGATATCCAGTTTTCCCAACAACATTAGTTGAATAGGCTGTCTTTTCTCCATCTTACATTTTTGGCTCCTTTGTCAAAAAGGTGGGTGTAGCTGCACGGATTCATATCTGGGTCTTCTATTCTATTCCACTAGTCTTCATATCTGTTTTCGTGCCAGTACCATGCAGTTTTCATTGCTATGTCTCTTTAGTATAGTTTGAAGTCAGGTATTGTGATACCTCCAGCATTGCACTTTTTGCTCAATATTGCCTTGGCTATTTGCAGTCTTTTGTGCTTCTAATTGAACTTTATGGTTGATTTTCAGTCTCTGTGATGAATGTCATTGGGATTTTGATGAGAATTGCATACAGCATGTAGATTGCTTTTGGTAGTATAGCCATTTTCACTAAATTGATTCTACCAATCCATGATCATGGGAGATCTTTCCATATTCGGAGTCTCCTTCAATTTCTTTCTTCAATGGTTTGTAGGTTTCCTTGTAGAGGTATTTCACATACTTCATTAAGTTTATTACTAGGCATTTTACTTTTCTTGAGACTATTATAAATGAAATTATTTTCCTATATTCTTTCTCAATCTGTTTATTGTTGGTGTTTAAAAACGCTACTAATTTATATCAATTTATTTTGTATCCTGTTACTTTGCTAACACTGTTTATGGTGGCTAAGAGTTTTATAATGGAGTTTTTTGGGTCTGTTAAGTATGATATCATGTTGTCTGGTTGACTACTTCCTTTCCAATTCTTATTTATTTCTTCTTCTTGTCTTATTGCTCTGCCTAGTAATTCCAAGACTATGTTGAATAGAAATGAAGAAAGTGAACACCTTTGTCTTGCTCCTTATTTTAAAGGAAATGTTTTAAGTTTTTCCCCATTTAATATAATGTTGACTATAGGTTTGTAATATATAGCCTTTATTATGTTGAGGTACTTTCCTTCTATTCTGAGTTTCATCAGAGCTTTTATCATGAAGGGAGGTTGAATTTTATTGAGGGCTTTTTCTGCACCAATTGAGATGTTCATGTGGCTTTTATCTTTGCTTCTGTTAACCTGCTGTATTACTTTTAATGATTTGTGTATATCAAACTATCCCTGTATCCCTGGGATAAAAAATGACTTAATCATTTTGTATGTTCTTTTTGATATGCTGTTGAATTAGGTTTACCATTATTTTATTGAGGATTTTTGCATCTATGTTCATTAAAGAAATTAACCTGCAATTCCCTTTTTTTTTGGCATGAGTGTAATGCTGGCCTCAGAAAATGAGTTTGAAGTGTTCCTTTCCTTTCTATTTTGTGGAAAAGTTGAGTAATATTGGTGTTAGTTCTTCTTTAGAGGTCTGGTAGAATTCAGCAGTGAATCCATTAGGTCCTGGACGTTTCTTTTTTGGGAGACTATTGCTGCTTCAATTTCTTTTCTTGTAATAGATCTATTTGGGTAATTTATTTCCTCTTGACTCATATTTCCTCTTGTATGGTCATATATATCTAGAAATATGTCCATTTCTAGATTTTCTAATTTATTTGAATATAGGTTTTCAAAGTATCCCTTGATGATTTTCTGAATTTGCTGCTCATTTATAATTTCCTTAATTTGGGTCTTATCCCTCCTCCTCTTAGTCAGATTTGCCAGTGATTTGTCAATCTTGTTTATCTTTTCAAAGAACCAGCTTTTTGTTTTATTGATTCTTTTTTAAGTACTTTTGGTTGATTTCAGCCCTTATTTTAATTTTTTCTCTCCTTTTGCTAGTTTTGGGTTTAGCTTATTCTTGTTTTGTATGACTGCAAGATGCAGCATTAGGTCATTTATTTGAGAACTTTCTGTGTTTTTAATATATGCACTCATGGCTTTAAACTTTCCCCTTAGAACTATCTTTACTGTGTCCCATAGGTTCTGATAAGTTGTACTTTCATTCTCATTAAATTCCAGGAACATTATAATTTCCTCCCTTACTTCTTCAATGACCCACTGATCATGAAGCAACGTGTTACTCCTGTTGTTTGAATATTTTCTGCTGTTTCTTTTGTTGTTAAATTCTAGCTCTATGGCATTGTGGTCAGACAGTATGCAGATTGTTTCAATTTCTTATATTTGTTAAGACTTGATTTGTGAGCTGAAGCATGGTCTATTTTGGAGAAAGTTCCATAGTCTTCTGAGATGAATGTATATTGTGCTATTGCAGGATGGAATATTCTGTAAACATCTGTCAGAACCATTAGATCTATGGTGTCATTCAATTCTAGAGTTTCTTTGCTGATTTTTTGTCTGCATTACCTATATATTGGTGACAGAGGAGTACTTAAGTCTCCCACCACCACTGTGTTGGGATATGTCTGTGTTTTTAAGTCCAGTAGTATATTTTTAATGAAGTTGGGTGTTCTGACATTGGGCACATATCAGTTAACAATTATTATTTCCTTTTCATTTATTTTTTCTTTTATTAGTATGAAGTAGCCTTTTTTGTCTCTTCTGACTAATTTAGGTTTGATGTCTACTTTATTTGATGTAAGTATTACTACTCCTTCCTGTTTTCAGGGACTATTAGCTTGGTAAATGTTCTTCCACCCTTTCATCCTAAGACAATGTTTGTGTGTGTCTGTAAGGTGGCTTTCTTGTAAACAACAGATTATCAGGTCTCTTTTTTAATCTGTTTGCTAATTTGTATCTTTTGATGGAGGAATTTAATATTCAGTATTAATATTAAGAAGTTATGTGGTGATTCCTGGCATTTAGTTGTTTTTGCTGTGTAATTGTTTGTGTTTGCACAGCTAATTCTATGCTATTGTCTGATTAATTGTCTGTTCTTCTTTTGAGGTTTAATAATTGCCATCCTTTCATGGCTATGTTTGTTTTCATCTTCTGTGTGTAGGATTCCTTTAAGCATCTTCTGTAATAGTGTTTTAGTAGTCATGTATTGCTTTAGATTCAGTTTACTCTGGAAGATATTTTTTACTCAATTATGAGTGACAGGTTTGCTGGGTAAAGCATCCTAGGACTGAAATTGTTTTCTTTCAATGCTCAGAATACCTCAGTCCATGCCTTTATTGCTTTTAAGGTTTCTGTTGAGAAATCTGTTGTTATTTTGATGGATTTACCTCTATATGTTATTTGAGCTTTCTCTCTTACAGCCTTCATTATTCTTTCATTGTTCTCTGTACTAGTTGTTTTAACTACACTATGCTATAAAGAGGTTCTATTTTAGTCATAACTGCTTGGTGTCCTGGAAGAGACCTATACCTGAATGGGCATCTTTTTCTTGAGATTTGGGACATTTTCTGCTATTTTTTTGTTGAATATATCATGTGTATCTTTGGCTTGCATCTCTTCTCCTTCTCAATGCCCATGATTCACAGGTTTGGTCTTTTGATGGAGTCACAGATTTCTTGTACATTCCTTTTGCAGTTCTTAAGTCTTTTGTCTAAGAATTATTCTGTTTTTTTCTTTAATATCTATTTTGTCTTTGAGACCTGAAATCCTGTCTTCCATTTGTATAGTCTGATGGAATAGCTTTCAATTGTACTTTTTATTTGATATAAGGGATATTTTACTTCCAGGATTTCTGTTTGATTCTTTTTTCTGAGACTTTCCATATCTTCGTTATACTCTTCTTTCAAATCTTGTGTTGTCTTCTTTAGTTCATATATCTTTTTTTTTTTTATATAGTCTCCTAAGTTTCATTTTGGAGTTTGTTGAAATCCTGAGTTCATTAAGTTGTTTCTGTATCTTTTTGAGTACTTTTTATCTGTGATCTCTTGATATTCATTGAGCTGTTTTGTATGTTCTCTTTAAGCTCCTCTTTAAGCTCATTGAACATTCTTATCATCATTCTTCTGATGTCAGCAGCTGGGGATTCATCCCTTTCACTTTCTACCATATCCTCTACAATGTTATTGTTAGCCTTTTGAGCAGTCATATTCCCACACTTTTTTTCGCCCCATGTTTCTATTTTATGCTTTGCTCATGTGTTAATTAGTTAGGGGTTTTAAACACCTGTTATCTTTCCTTGACTTAATTTCTATGCTTTGACCAGCTTAGTCGTTAGCTAGGTTGTTGTAATATTTCTGTTCCTTGACCAATTATTTACATAATATATAAGGAACTCCTTGGTGACATTATCTATCAACAGTGGGCATTAGCTGAGATAACAGTTGTTTGACTAGAGATAGATACTTAGGTAATTAAAAAGATGGCTCTAGAGTAGGGGGCAGGGAAGGTGAATGGGAAGCAGTATGAGTTGTTGAGGCTATAGGGTAATAAGGCTGTAATGTGTATAGAGATGTAATTCAGTCGTTGGAAAGGAGGGTATTGTTGTCAAGGACTGTGGAGGGATAGGAAGGATGAGGGTAATGTATAAAGGTGGTATAATAGATTATTCAATGAGTGGTGAGTGTGGAAGAGGGAGGTATGGGGGAAGGGAGGGGAAGAAAGAAAGGAAAAGAGAGGAAGAGAGGAAAGGAGAGGAGAAAAGTAAATAATAATTTTAAAATGGGGGAGAGAAAAGAGAGTGGAGCAAAGGAGGGCTAAACAAATTGATATTTGGATAGTTGGAAGAGGGAGATAGGTAACACAAAATGAAAAAAACAAAAATAAGATAAAATAAGAATAAAAATACTAAATTAAAAAAAATCATTTTAGTGAATCTTCCGGACTCTGTCCTCTGATTTCAAATCCAGTTTTTGACACTTTTGACAAGGCCTCTCTCTGTGTTTCTGCCGCTTCTTAAGGATGATATACTGGGTTCTGTGGCAATCAATGTTGTCTCTCCCTGTTTGACAACTTTGAGTGGGATTGGCTTAGGGTGTTTGAGCCCAGGATTTCCTTGGTGGGATGGGTTGGCTGGTGTAAGTAGTTCTCCTAAAGTGGTCCCGTGAATAAACTGGCATGTGAACTGTTGCCAGCCCCTAATGCCCTCAGGACAAGCCTAGGAATTAGAATTCAGCTTTTTGTCCACTGCTTTTCCTCTTGGATGTTTCTCCAAAGAAACATCACTACTCACTACTAGTTTCTCCAAAGTGGTGGAATGTTTTGTTTTCACCAAAATGTGGCTGGGCTGCCCTTCCCCACACAGGCTGGGTTAGCTCAGCATTCTGACCTTCTCTCACCAGGCAGAAGTGTTCCCTTTCTTTACTTGGCCACCAGTTTTCTTCAGGGAGGTAAAGGGGGAAGGACAGAGGGAGTGCAATCTGCCCATCAGCTACTCTGGACCACGTGATTCCCTCCAGAGCAGATGGTGTGTCATGCTCACCCTGCGGAGCTGCAGTTTACTCAGCTCTGGAATGGCAAAGGCAGGAGGTGCAGGCAGATTCCATGTTCTGAATTATGGTGGATACAGGACATCCCAGATGCTTGCAGAACTCATTCTGCAGTTCTCTGCATTGCATTTTTGCTTTTCCATGACAAGAGAAAAGAAGCCACAAACAAAAGTAAAATAAGGGAGAAACCACTTTTCATGGGGGTGGGGGAGGGCGTAAATTAGCAGCTGCTGCAGGTCCCAGCACTGGGGCTTCCCCAGCTATTGTGTGTTATAAGAAGCTAATTTAAAGATTGGTCCTTGAAGATTATGTGCACCCTGTGTATTCACAGTATCTTAGTTGGCAAAAATAAGCAGGATTACCTGATCCTTGATACCACAAATCTGAAATTTTTTTCTGAAATTGTGACACTCAGGGTCTCTGGTCCCTCGCTACCTGCCATCTTGCTTTCTCCTCCTGTCCATATTCTTTTTCTTCATTGGATTCTCAGCACAAATGTCATCTTCTTGGAGATGTATTCTCTGACCAGTACCTGGTGTTATATTATGAATTTGCTTATGTTTCACTGTTGAGATTGTAAGCTCTGTAAAAGTGGGTCAAGGGGTAAGTTCAGGGGAGGGTTGCACTGCTATTTACCAAATTTTAAGAACATAATCTGGCATCTGGTGGATATATATTAGTTTTAATTCAATGGATAAATGAATGGCAGACAAGTACAATAAATGAATGTTGAAGAGGTTTTGAATATATTACTGAGAAGGAAGTTGAAAGTCTTCATGAGTTTGAAATTAACAGCCCATCTCATGTAATATTTTCAATGTTACATCTTAAATTTTGAGTTTATAAAAAGCACAGGCTCTGCACGATTGAGATGCAGATGGGTCTTGCATCATCTGTGTGCTGTCACATGGCTCCAAATTCAGCACAAACACCACAAAGTCACTTGACATCAATATCTACAAATTAACAAATGGTAGATTCTGAAGCTTCAAATAGAAAACATATATTGCCAGGAAAGTGTAAATCATACGTGATGCTCGTTCAAATCATCCCTATTGTCTTCAAGTATATGGTTATCAGTGAAGCAAAGCAGGATGAGGGATCTTCAAGTGAGGACAGAAATTATGATTATACTACCACTTGCTAATTCTTTGTACTATCTCATTGGAAGAAATAATCCTACAGTAAAAATCTTTCTATTAGAATTTTCTAAAATAAAAATAGCTTTCCCAGAATAAGAGTAAGTTTTCCTTCTCTAAATTGTTATATGTCTTTGACACATTAAAGAAACAATTGAATTAAATTGAAGGATGTCAATTTTCACAAAATTACATACTAGAATTTGCTGATTCTTTATAACATTAATATCACAAAATATATAAATCTCTGTTATTAAATAATTTGGGGGGACTTTTGTTTCAATATTAAATACTTGTTTTGTTTGTTTAACTGGGTGATGGCTCAATTCCTCTAATATGTTAACATGCATTCTTTAGCTTCTGAGAATATTATATGCATTAAAAATCTCCCAAATATATTTATCATGGAATAGAGTTTTTGGAGAACATTTTAATAAAAGCAACAACCTATGGATAATACTGAAATTGCTAAGGCATTTTCAAAATTCTGTGTTTTTATAAGCCATCTCATTGGAGACCAGCAAGCATAGTGGCTATATGCAGCTGTATTGCTGAATCACCCATATACCACTTCAAAACAAGTCATTTAAATTTTTATCTCTTTTAAATACCTGGGATCTGCATAAGATTTTATTCAAAAACAAAAAATGTTTTGACAGCTTAAAATAAATACCCAATGTCTGCAAATATTGTCTTTTAAAATCATTCAACAAAATGTGCTTTCTTGTCATGGCAGTGTCAGTTTACTTTTGTATTATTTTGTCTCCGAAGAGTGCATGTATCTGAGCTATTGTGCAATGGGACTATAAATTTTATGTTGAAATATCTGAGATAGTTTAAATGTATTCATTTTTACACCTTTTGTTAAATTAATGATGGTCATTTGACCCATTTGTAACCTTAAATTTGATGATAAGATTATGTTAGCATTAATAACAATAAGTATATTTTTCAGAAAAAGCTGATGTATATCAAGAATTTCAATAACACATTTGCTATTAAAACATTCTTTATATGTTACAATTTTAAGACACATTTTAAGACACCAATATATTAGGCAGTTTCTCCGCATAGGTTACCAATGAAAAATGTAAACTTATCAAAACCTACAACATGAATAATATTTCAAGTAAAAGCTTTTTAATGTCAAACTGTTAATTAAAATAGAAAAACCAAATAACAATGCTATAACTAATGGGAAAAGAGAGCATGAAAAGTAAAGCAATGGTATTAGACAGGGCTTATATAATGTGTTTCTGTGTCTCAAGACCTTATCACAATCCAGTTCTGAGAAAAATGTTCCATATTATATAACCTAATTCATCTGATGAAAGGTGGAGTCTAAAAAGATGGGTGGTAAAGGACAAATGTGGAGCTTTTTGAAGAACCTGGAAGTAAATGCACAAATGCAATCATGTAATCTTTATTTCATAAAAATATGCATAGTGGAAATGAAAAATACAATGATGATAATAGTTGTAATGACAGCAGGTGAATTAAAATTGTGATGCTACATAAGCAGGTGGTAAGGGTTTTAGGAACCAAGAATCTACAGAAGAAAAAAATGACAACATGAGTCAGGTGCCACTGGCTCATGCCTTTAATCCTAATTACTTGGAGGCTGAGATTGTGAAGATAGTGGCTCAACTTCAGCCCAAACAAAATGTTAGAGAGAACCCCATCTCAACCAATAGCTGGGCCATCTTAAGCTAGACAGGAGGCTGAGATCAGGAGGACTGTGATCCAGCTTGGGCAAAAAGTGAGAAACTAACCAGAGCAAAAAGAGCTAGAGGTGTGGCTCAAGTGGTAGAATACTTACCTTGTGAGCTCGAAATGCTGAGTTCAAACTCCAGTACTGCAACAAACAAAAAAGAAGAAGAAAAACCAAACTTCCTTTTTCCTAATATTGGCATTGTCAGGCCACTTCATAGCTCTAGCAATATCACTCTTAGCAACTATATAAATTCAGCATAAATAATGAAGGTCCACCACCATCAAATCACCAACTTCATTTAGCACTTTTAAATAAACACTATGCAAACTGGCAATGCAGGGGGGCTCTACCTTCTCTTTTGCTTTAATAAACTAGTAAACAGAATGCTATTAGTATAATCTATATTCTTAGAATCAGTTTGAGCAATTAGTAATTAAGTTAAGTGTGCTTGGAAATATAGTTTATTTTTTATTCCAACCAAATAAGGAAATTACAGACCTAATTAATGTCATTTATATATAATATTGATTTCAGGCATGAGCTACCAGGCACATTCTAACAAATACTTTTAATGACAATATCACAGTGATGATGGCAAGTGTGTGTGCATGTGTTTGTGTGTGCATGTGTATTTATGGTCTTTACAGTATACTTCATGGGGTCTTTAAAGTGTACTTCATGTACAGCTCAGCTTAGAATTTCTTTCTCTGTGATAAGAAAATTAGCAAATTTCTACAAGTTTCCCTATTAAAATCTTATTTTGGTTAACCAAATTAGATATGCTTTATGGGAATAAATGTTAAATATACTAATACTTCATTTTGGCTCATAGAGATGAGGCAAAGAGGAGGGTAGATAACCAAAGATCGTGACCTAAAAGCAAATAACAGTTGATAAAATGCAATCGTTTTTATAATCAGTAAACAACACATTGAAACCCTAAAGACTAAGAAGTCTTTCCTTAAGGTGAGGATCAAAACTTGGGTACCTGCCATCATCAATTCAATCCATCATTTTATTAAGTCCTAACTGACCAAAAAAGATAAGAAAAAAGAAAAATTTAAATCTAAAGCTTAGAAAGGAAAAACTAAAACTATCAGTCACAGATAACTTACTTGTTTATGTGGAAAATCCAAAAAGAATCTATTCTTATTAATAAGTAAATTTACCAAGGTCACTACAAAGTCAACATACAAAATCAAATATATTTATATAAAGCAACAAACAAATTAGCAAATTAAACATATAAAATGATACCAGTTGTAATAACATCCAAAACACAAAAATTCCAGATATAAATTTATGGAAAGACATTATTAATGCTACTCTAAAACATAGAAAACATTATTGAGTACACGTAAAGAAAAATTTAACACTAATAGAAGTGCCACGTTCATGGTTTAGAGTACTAGACTCAGTACGGTAAAAATGTTCATTTTGCTATTGATCTATCCAATATATTCCCAATCAAAATCTCAGAAGGCCTTTGCTTTCATTAAAAAGCCCATTCAAAATCCAGTCTAATATATACAATAGAGTTTTATCCAGCTATAAGAAAGAACAAAGTTATGTGAGTTGAAAGTAAATGGATGGAATTGGAAGACATCATGTTAAGTGAAGTAAGCCAGGTTCAGAAAAAGACCATGTTTTCTTTCATATGTGGAAGATAGATCCAAAAGATAAACATATACATACAAACAACCATGATCATATACTCATTTGTATGTAGAATATGTTTGTAATAGTGGGCATACTCTATGGCACTCAGGGAAGGAGAGAAAGGAAAAGAGAATGATAAAGCACCAACAATATCAAAAATACATTACATCCGTGCAGGTAGAGGACATAATGACATGTACTGAAAGCTGTTGAATAATGGGAAGTGGGAGGGAAGGGGTAAGAAAGAGCAACAGAGGGGGTTGAACTGACCAAAGTTAAGTATATTCACAGCTGGGAAACAATGAGAAACCCCTTTGAACACTGACTTTGGAATTAAAAATTAAAAACAGGACTGTAAAATAGGTACAGAATATGGGATGGTACTTGTGGGAGGGGGTGGGTGAATGAAGGAGATGAAGGTGAGGGAATATGATGGATGGGCTTCATATACATTCATGAAATAGAATGACGGTAAAACACTACCTTGGGAGTATAAATCCCTTTTGGGAAGACATTTATGAAATGCATACTAATGATGAGTATATACACCACTGAAAACCTAGCAATTTCTATTATGGATGTATGCACCAAAGAGAGTGTCCAGAATGTTCATAGCAGCACTATTCATAATAGACCCAAAGAGGCAACAAGATACAACAGTAGAAGGAAAAAATCAACAATGGTATGTTCAAATACTGGAACACCATGTAACAATGAAAATGAGTGAAAAAAGAGCACATATACACAGAAATACAATAAGATTCATGCATGTAAAATTTAAAAATAAGCATAATGTATATATCACTTTGAAGTCAGAATATTTATATTGAAGGGTAATAGTGACTAGTGCTTCCAAGTACAGGTAGTGATATTTTCTTTATTTGAATCCTGTTTGTGTGCATGTATTTACCTTTAATAAGAAAGAAGTTCCACCCATCTGAGTGCTTATGATTTGTGGGTATTTCTGATATGTATATTCTACTTGAATAAAAAGGTCAAGTTTAAAAACGGGAATGCAATTTTTACAAAGTCACCACACATGTCGCTAATTAATTGTCAGATATTCAAATTGAATATTTAAGATAGTATATATAAAAGAACTATATGGTTGGAGAAATCTGTATCATTTAATTTATAAATATCTATAACTAGCTACAGAAATAGAAATGATCCTCTATAATTTCTTTGACAGGGTATATTCTAATTCATGTCAGAATATGACTCTGAAATGAGGAATAGATGTCACCTATGACACATATACATTAAATATGTGTATATAAACATATGAAAATATAGGTATATATGCATCAATTCATTTTTTAAGAATTAATGGGGAAAAACATTTTACATCATTAATTTACTTATTTACTAAATTTTCACTTGCTACATTTTTTTCCTCTGAAATTACATCTGTTCTCTGAGACACTGACTGCAACCATTGATTTCAATACACTGAAACTTTTAGGAATGCATCCATATGAGGCAAAAAGGTTTCTAAGGGCAAAATGTATTTTTGAGGTTATTAAGACATCTCTGCAATCACTGGTGGTTGATGGTCTTGCAGTGCTTAAGGTTAAGCCCTGCATCGATATAGTTGTGAATTCACCTTGCAAATAGCTACTATGCTGGGGTTTTCCTGTCCCCAGTCAGTTTCATTTCTGATCAGAAAACAAGCATGGGAATTTGGATCAGAATGGAGTACTGATTCCATACTTCCTAAACATTAACCGTCTTTCCATTTTGACCCAGGTATCCTGGCTATTACATGATCCCTTATTTCACCATATCCTGCCTTCAAAATTCTTTAGAGTTTACCCTTAAAAAATATCCTACTTCTATGTAAATTTGATTTATTCAGCAAAAAGCACATTATTGTAAAATGAAAGTACTTCACAAAAGTATAATTACAGCATTGTTACCTAGACAACATCTGCTCAGCACTCTTTCTACCAAACATTGAGAGCAAAACTTACGTGGTCAACACACCTCAATGCTAACTAGGTTTTGTTAATGGCTTATAGTTAACACGACTTTTGTTAATATTTTAGTAGAAATGTGTTTTTTCTAAGAGTGGTAAATAAATACGATGTCCCATACATGAAAATCAACCTCAAAACTATCACTATATGTCATGCTTTGTTTTACTTATAGGCATTTAAAGATAAGAATATGGAACATGAATATTAAATACATACCCTAATTTATACCCTAATTTACCTCAATTAGGCATTGTTGGAAGAATTATTATTTTTAGGAGAAAAATCTTCCTCTAAGTTTTCCTAAAAGTTGGAACCCTGAGCTATATAGAAATATAAGTTGTGTTTGTTTCTTCCAGTAAGTAGGTGCTTTGATTTCCCAGAGGGCAGGCGGCAAGTGCAGGGAGGAAGTGAGGCAAAGCTTTGCAGGAATTATTTGAGCCTTAAAGAAATTTAGAAGGTTTGAAAGTTAAATAAGGTTCAAGTTGGTTCTTATTGTGACTGTCTAAACTGTTTTGCCCTCCCTTGGTGAAGTGCGATAAAGTCAGGTGTGAATAGACTGTGAAATGGGCTTTTCTTGTACAGCAAGCTTCAGCCAAATGGTGATCACATTTAAACAAATATGGCAGCAGCTTATTTTGTGGGAAAGTTTTGTGTACAAACCTGGGAAGTTGATCAAAGGAAATAATTCTGAAATTGTATTTGAATCATGGGAAAATTCTTAAAGGTTATTGACTCTATTGGGGCATTTTCAGCTTAATTTGTAAATATATGAGCTATGTGTACTTAAAAGAATTCATTTAAGCTTAACATAGATTAAAATCATTTAAATATGTCAAATGGGAAGTATAAGTAGAAAAGCATAAAAATAAAGATCTAAAGAACTGAATGTGCATTTGTCATAACTGATAGCCCATCACAGAAATGACTATGAAATTAAGGTTGGCATTTTCAATTAAGAAAACAAGAAAAAGATAAATTAAATGTCCATATGAGTTTTTTGTTGTTGTTATTCTTTGTGTGTTTTCTGAAACTTGATATTGAGCCTGGTGAGGTTTTGTTTTTTTCTTTTCTTTTGTGGTGCTGAGGTTGGAAACCAGGACCTCATATTTGTAAGCAAGTATTCTGACCTTAGGTTACATCCTCAGCCCCTCATATGAGATTTAAGCAAATAATTTTATAGGATTTCTGTTTTATAAAATAAATGCATGTATATTACAAAAAAGGATTAAAAACTACAACAATGAAGCATATATTAAACGACTTGTATGCCCTGCATACTTTATGTCATTGTGTTAAAATTCTCTCAACAACCTTAAGAGGTAGCAATCATAATTATTTTACACCTTATGGAAGAGAAAACTGATTCAGAGGTTGACTTTTATCTAAGTCATGCAACTAATAAGTTAAAATAGGTCAGCTGACTCAATAATACAAACTTTACTGTGAAGAAGGGAAACGAGAGAATAAAAATCACCTACATTGCCATCATTCCTATCATGGTACAGATGTTTCAGGCACATTTATCAAATCTCTCCAGATTCATTAGGGGTAAATGATACTTACTGTTATTTTTACTTAAGATTCAATTTTCTTATGAGTTCCTTCTAACTCAATTGTCAAGTCTCTGCTGGGAAGTGTTATTTAGACAAACTTTATTAAATCAATATATTTAAATTTCTAATAGAAAAGCCTGTAACTTTCATTAGGAACACATAAACATCTACTCAAGAAGATAACATAGCTCTTTTTTTTTCATCACTTTTTTATGGATTCAGAAATGAGCACAAGATTTGTGATTTTAAAAACAGGCTGATTTCCTTTTGACCTATTTACTGATGTGGGCTTTGAAAAATGTTCTTACCAATTTTAATATAGATGGTCCAGGAGGAGTATCTAACTATGAATCACCATATCTCATTTCCTCTGTTTCTAGCATTTTTCCCCTCCCTGACATTGACTACATTGTGCTCTGAATCACGTCTTCCACAAACCATAGGAAGACTGTTGTGTTTTCAGTGTTCATTAAATGTTTCTTGGGTGTTAAGAAGCAACTAATTTAGTACCATATGACTAAACTTCTTGTGCTCAAAATGTTTGATAACCTCTCAGGCCAGACCCCTACCACACATTGCTTATGAAGTTGAACATTTCAAGTTAAATGTGATGATAAATGACAGTACACAGATTTTAGGTCATTGTCCACAGAAGTCAAGTTGGTGCCTGGAGGTAGCTGTTGATGGAGTCATCCAGGAACTAGGAGTTACTAACAAGTAGAGAAAGGTTGAATGAGGAGGTTGAAATGATATGCTTGGATGTCGTGAAGAAAGACAATTACTTCAAGGTAGTCTCAGCAGCATAACGTTAACACTTGTGAAATTATCCTGTGGGAGAACAGTCATACCAATCTTTTATACTTAATTAAAATGCTTAGATTTACTTTGCTTAACAATTGAATTTTCTGCTTAAAAGGGCAAATGAAATTTTGTAGAATGAGAAAAACTCAAATGGAAAGCATTCTTGTGCCAAATGAAGTCATCTTATATTGTCCTGGATTTATTTTCATTGCTCTGGAAATGTTTATTTCCCCTCCCTCAAATGCTATAAAATCAAGCTGACCAGTAATTACTGAATGAATACAGTTATAAAATGTTTTATTTCCCCAAGAAAATTAACAGATAGTGGTAGGAAAAATCAGAAATTTGATTTTTGTACAAGTTTCAACTTCTATCATTGAATTTTAGAGATGAGCAAGTCAATAATCTACATCATTTTCCAGAATTGTGAATAGGAACATTTTGATAATTTTCACCAATATTAGTCATCTATGATTCTGCAATAGAGCTTTCTCGACTAAAATATCTGTATCTGGTATTTTCTTGAGTGAGAGAAAGAGAAAGAGAGAGAGAGACAAGAGAGTATCAGGAATGGACAGGAATTCCATTGAAAGCAATGTTCTAATTTTAGAAACATCTATCTTAAAACAGGAAATAATCTGTACATAAAAATATCCAGATAAGCAAAAAACACATTTGCCTGTTTTTGAATTGCTGTCATTATTATAACCATTATATATATTATATAATTATAATTATATTATAACTATTATATTATAATTATATAATAACAATTATATAATTATAATTATATAATAACAATTATATTATAACTGGTATGGTGGAGTGCACCTGTCATCAGCTACATAGGAGACATAGATATGAGGATAGTGGTTCAGGCTGAACTGGGCATAAATGTGAGACCTTAGTTGAAAAATAACTAATGCAAAAAGGACTAGGAGCATAGCACAAATGGTAGAGTACCTTCCTAGCAACAGCAAGGCCCTGAGTTCAAACCCCAGTATCACACACACACACACACACATATACACACCCACACACACACACAAACTTAAATAAATAAAAGATTTCTGTTTTTTGAAAATATATGATGAGAATGTTTTTATTCACTATGTAATTTCAGACATTTAGATAGTGTTTTAATAAAAAGCCACATGCCAGGATGGTAGAGCCTCTAAATAACTCTATGTGGATGGTGTTCTTAGGTACCAAAGTTCCATTTTAAATTCAGGACATCTACTTAGTTCTGAGATGCGCTTCATATCTTTTCAGTGTGAATTCCATCCTTCTTTTCCTACAGGTGGTGACATTTACACTGAGCAATTGCCTGCCTTAAACCAGAATGTGCAGAAATCAAGTGCTGAGTCAAAAATAGGACACAAATATACTGACCCATAACCTCTTCCTCAATCCACAGCACTGATTTTCTCCCTGCTCCATGGTAGCAATAGTGGGCATAGCCAGATGCCGAGAACCTGTTCCTTGTGTCATCAAGAAATAAATTTCATGGGTAAGGGAGCTCAGCTAGTCACTGATTGCAAAGCACTTTGAAAATGGAAAACCAAATACAGTGTAAGTGCTAGGTGCCACTATTATTCAGAAGGTAAGAAACGGAGTGCAGAGCTATCATTATGATTATTTGTAACTGGGATACAGAAGAGTTTGGGAAGAAAGCAAGAAGGGCCATAGGTAATATGATTGAGCAGCATGAAGAAGTTTCACTATAAATCTTAACTTATTTTAGTAAGATATCAGACTCTGAAGTTACAAGCAAAGGCTTTGATTATGTTAATAAGTTGTTAGCATTTTTATTCAAAAATAGTTGTAGGGCATAACTCAGCAAGGATGGCCGTATAGGCAGTGCATTTTTCTCATGTCATTTTATAAATAAGAAACATACTTCTGAGTGGAGAAGTGCAGTGATCCTTAAAATGGAAACTTTGATGAAAGAACTGACAAAGAATGCAACGACTCACAGTACTTAAAGGAAGACGTTCAAATAAATTCCTCCAAAATTCTCCCACTGAACCTGGAATCTCCTGTTTGGGGGAACTGATACAGCTATGCAGTAGTCACATATAAAGGTCAGACACTCGGCTTTATCACCTTCAGGATGAAGCAAGTCAAAATTGACTTGTCATTTCCACCTTCATTGCTTGGCTTTGTTTATATCATTCCCCGTTCCAGTATGACCTCTTTCTATTCATCTATCTATCCATCTTCAACCCAGTTTTGGAAACCCAACCTCAACTTTCACAGTGAAATCTTCACTGACGAATTCAGCATACATTGATGGCTCCCTTTGATTAACTGGTCAGTGCCCAACATTAAAGTATTTTTCAACATTTTCTTATACTTTCAAAACACATAGAAAATGAAAATGAATAGTTCAATAACTATATATTCAATACTGAAATTCAACAGTTGCCATATTTGCTTGATCTTCTAGTTTTTTTCTAAGCCACTTTCAAAATCAATTGTAGATGATATAACATCCCTAAAGTGTATCAGCACATCTTTCCTAAGAATAATGCAATTTCCCTACATAGTTCCAAATACCTTAAATACCTATAATATAAAATCAAGTCTACATTAAAATTTGCACAACTGTCTCAAGTAACAGTTATGTAGCCAGAGAATCCAGTCAATGTCAGACTTTACAATTAGCATTTGATTGTGATGCCTTTTTTAACCTCTTTAGGTATGGCTTGTAATTTTGGTCAAGAAACATCCACTCCTTTTTAAAAATTTTTTTTTAATTTACTCAGCCATGAGTGCTTAGTAATATCCCACAACCTAACTTTGTTTGTTTGGTACATGCAATAATTTAAAAGCTTTGATTATGCTTTAAATTTTCTATAAAAGGAAAATACTTCAAAAAGTGTGATTAAATTCTTCTCAAACATTTTTAGTAAGCATAATTCATAGGTAATGCTGTCATCTATATACCACATAATTTTGGACTATTTGACTAATTTTTATCATATTCAAAGTGATAGCTGAGGAAACTGCAAAAGTTAAGTTTCCTCGTCCAATTAGCAGGTTCTGTTTCACAGTTCTAATGTTTAGATTCCAATTTCTTTAACAATCTAGACCTTGGAAACTGCATTTGACATTATTTTTACTTTACAGCATATGTACATTATAGTGATAAGCAATTAGTAGCTCCCTAATGAATATTTATTAACTGAAGTATTCATAACAATTCAACTCTCACACTTCCCAGCTCCTAGTGCCTCCATATTGTGCTGCAATCAAATATCATACCATAAAGAAGATATGTTAACTGAGGTGAGTTAAATGATCTTTATCTCTCTTTTCCTCTTAGTGTACTCACTGATTCTTGGAAAATATAGAGGGAGAGGTTAGGAATTCACAAAATAAGGTGACTGCTGAAAAACAAGGAAGCCAGTAAAGCTATAAGTGATGCATGGGGTTATGAAAAAAATATTAGAGCTCATATAACCTAGACATAAGGAATGAAAGATCTAGAACAAAAGTGGAGCTCAAAGACAGGGAGCCTATTTTTAGCAGTTAAGAAATCTTCATTAATATACTAGTCATTTATAAACGTGGCATGTCAAAATACTTACAAGCCAAACTGAGGGTTATTCTTAAATGTAGAATTTTCCAGTACAATAGTATTCAAAATTTTGAAGTTTGGAATATACCAATTGTGATGAATCCTAGTAAGTAACCAAGGCTCTCAGTCAGGGACCCTAAATCAACAGCTCTCAATTGTCTTATGTCAAACTATGATACTCATTTCCTGCAGAAGATCCATCCTACTCTAGTTGGTTCTCTGAAGGAAAATAGTAATACTTAATGTCTCTATTGTGATTTTAATAAGTACTCAATTTTGAGAATTTGTTTAAATTTTACCTTCCACTCCAAGATAAAGGACCAGATTTTATAAAAACAAAAGCATAATGACAAAAGAAATGTCATTACATCTCTCTACACTGAAGACCACCCACAGAGTGGGAACCAGCTTCACATCAAAGGACTGATAACCAGAATATACAAGGAACTCAAAAAATTAAACTCTCCCAAAATTAATGAATCAATAAAGAAATGGGCAACTAAACTAAACAGAACTTCCTCAAAAGAAGAAATTCAAATGGCCAAAAAACACATGAAAAAATGCTCACCATCTCTAGCCATAAAGGAAATGCAAATTAAAGCCACACTAAGATTCTACCTCACCTCTGTTAGAATAGCCATCATTAGAAACACCACCACCAACAGGTGTTGGTGAGGATGTAGGGAAAAAGGAACCTTTGTACACTGTTGGTGGGAATGCAAACTAGTACAACCACTCTGGGAAAAAATTTGGAGGCTTCTTAAAAATCTAAACATAGATCTATCATATGATCCAGCAATACCACTCCTGGGGATATACTCAAAGGAATGGTACACAGGTTATTCCAAAAGCACCTGCACACCCATATTTATTGCAGCACTATTCACAATAGCCAAGTTATAGAAACAGTCAAGATACCCCACTACTGATGAATGGATCAAGAAAATGTGGTATTTATACACAATGGAATTTTACTCAGCCAAAACACTTTGTCCTTCTTATTATTGTTTGTAATCTCTCTTCAACAAAATTAGAGATAAGGGCAGAACAGTTTCTGCCTGGAAGTGAAGGGGTAAGGGGGAAGAGGGAGGGGGAGGGGGAAATGGAGGGGCCCAGGGGTAGGGGGGAGAAATGACCCAAACATTGTATGCACATATGAATAAACAAAAAAAAATAATAAAAGCAAATAGTTGAGCTTAAAAAAAAAAGTAATGGAAACATGCAGCAGGTAACCCAGGTAAAGGACTTATACAAAGACAGATTTTTTTAAATAATAATAATTGCTGTAGTTTTAATAAAAAACTGAAAATTTTCATCTGAGAAATTGAATCTATAACAAATTACCATATGTCAAACTAAAAAACAAGGCAACACAAGTAGAGAGCCCAATAAATAAGCTTAAAAGTAGATTGGACACAAAAAAACAGAGGATAAGTCAAATGGGCAATAGCTCAATGGAAAATACAAGGAAAAAAGTTTAGACAAGAAGGAGATGAAAGATCTCAGTTAAGGTAGGGAATCAGAAATCCTAAACTCTGTGACTCCAGAAAACAGCCTTGAGACATTGGAGCTACACTTGGGTGATTCTGATTGCTTCTAGCCAAAATAATAAACACCATCACATTAGGTGCACATAAAATTGAAAGACTGACACTTAAGTCAGCCTTTAATTGCACCTAACAGCCATGAAAATCCTTCACAGCACAGCCAGCAAGGTATGTCCATTTGTGGGGAAAAAAGTCCCCTGGCTGTTTCTCTCATTCTCTTTCTCCCAACAAACAGAAGATAGATCATCAATCAGAATCAAACTCTGTGATATCTTAGACCCCTGGTGCATGGAATGCCTCCTTAGGCTGTGCAGCACTGAGAAAAGCAGCGCCGTTCCTCCCCACTGGCCAGCTCCAAAGCTGCTTGCATAAATCTGCAGAACCAAAAGGTAAGCATCACACACCATGTGTGATTCCCCTACCCATGCCCAGGAACATAATCCAGCACAGCCCATGGGCAGACTAACCTCCCCCCCAACAAACCTGAACAGCATAAACAGCAAACTGTAATCTAACTCTAGTAGTGAAGATGGGGGTAGAATGATGAACCTGCCCTGGAGAATGGGAGTGGGGCAAGGAGCCAAAGTCCCAGTAAACAAATGTGGATCAAGCAACAAAGGCTGAGAGCAGGGGTGGGGTGACAATCTAACCTTCCAGAGGAGCAGCTATCACCCAGCAGAGGTCTGGAGAGGTACAAAGGCTGAGAGCAGGGGTGAGGCAACAGGCCAACCTCCCAAAGTGGGGGAAGTGGTGGATCCTGGAGCTGATCTCATGGGACAGAGGGCAGCATTCAAAACTGAATTACCCCACCTTGCTGGGAGAGGAACTGACCAAACTGTGTTACAATTAAAAGGCAACACATCTGCTGCCAGGTGAAAACATCAATAGTTCTGACCACCCTGCACTAACTGGCAGACTCACCTCACCTCCCATTTGCAACTTACCCTATGTACGGACAGAAGGAACCAAATGTGACTACTCACAAGCCAGTCACCTAGTGAGACCATATCAGAGCTCTCACTTGTAGGACAATACCAGGATTAGACACATAAGGAATAACTCCTGAACTTCCACCAAAAAACTGAACTTTTTGTTGTTCCTGTACCTGATGGTTTTTGTTGTGTTTCTTTTTTTGTACGATTTTCTTTTTCTGTATTTTAATTTCACCATCACTATTTTCTTATCTCTATTCTTATCCCCTCACTTTCCCTCCTTTTCCTGTGCTACAACCCATTGTTCTCCCTCCCAACTACTCATTCTGCCCCTTCTCATCCACTTTCTACCTGTCTTCACCTGTCCCCCCCAACCTGTCACCACACTATGCCTCCATCCTACACATTCACTACCTGCTGACTAGCCTACTGTACCAATTATATACAACCCCAACTCCCTGCAATCCCTGATATAAGCACCCTCTACTACAGCAACAGAAATACACCCAAACACACAAAAGGGCCACAAAACCCAGCAGACCCCATACATTTTCCCCCACCCACCCACCCCATTCCCACCTCCCTTTTTAGTGCCACCTTTATCAATTTCCAAAATTTCTATATCTAGCCTAATAATCACTACCCCTCAAGTCCCACTGTTTATAGATATTATCACTGAGGTGTTTTCTATATAATGTGTGTTAGGAAAAATGGTGCTCACAAAGAAAGCTCATGAGAAAAGTTTCATGTCCAAGAACGAGGTTTAATGACGGGCTCCAACTGCCAGGCTGGCCAGGGAAAGATGGCACCGCACTGAGTCTGGGCTAGGCATCACTTTTATAGAAAAGGAAGCTTGAGGAAGTTAGCACATGCATGGGAGTCTCTGGTCATGGTGGTGCAAGCCAGCAATCAACGAGGCAAAGAAGTGAGGCTTGAGGATAAAATGGCCACTGATTCACAAAATGGTGACATTATTACTGTATCATTCTCCCATTTTTTCTTTAATAATGATGAGGGTAAGGGCTGAGGATCAAGAATTGGGCAAAAGCATCAGCCTCTTAGCTACTTCCTGCTGGCAGGGGCTGTTGTATGGGACAAGGTCCTTAGACTCCTGTGGTGCCCTGGTGGGGGCCCTCACAGCAGTCCTCTGGACAGTTTTGGAGAGGTTGATATTGCTGGAGGTAAAACTGGTTAAACTTTTGATTAGCAGTCGCAGACATGTGGTTTAAGAGAAATCTTTGTACTGTTTTTGTGATACAAGGGAGGAAGCTTAAGAATAGGAGAGCAAGAAACATAGGCATTAGGACGGGCATCAGCCAGGAGAACCACTGCGAAATATTCCCTAGATTATTCCAAGAGTCCTCCAACTCCCTTCTCCATTTCTCTAATTGCTCTTGGAGTTGTCTAATTTTATTTTTTACTACCCCCGACTGGTTAACATAGAAGCAGCATTCTTCTTGTAAAACCAGGCAAAGACCACCCTTCTCTGCAGTGAGCAGGTCAAGGCCTCGCCAGCTTTGGAGTAGCATAATTACATGTGCAGCTGTTTCTCTTTCTATAGTAGTCTCTATAATGGACCTAATAGATCATATAACCAAGGGAAGGAAGCAAGAAAGTATTATGCATGTTCCCAGAATTAGGCTCACTGCCCCACCAGTGTTTTAAATCCACCTATGGTGGAAAATTGAGAGCTAGACGAGGACTAAGAACTTATGTAGGAGTGGAAGAGGGAGAGAGTTTATTGGAGAGGCATAGTTGTGTGGGGCCCAGCAGTATGCAAGAGTACTCTGTAGTGGAAGAGTCTGAAGTTGGTGGGTAATGTTTTATCCTTGAAAGGTGCTGCCACTGTGGGATCCCATTGAGCTTGACAGCAGTGGGTATTGTGAGGATCCTTTAGGAGAACAAGATACCCTGGTTTAATAGAAATTGCTATAGGGTGGGGCAGGATCTGTTCTGCATGCTCTCTGAGAAGTTCCCTCAGAAGGTTAAGATAAGGTAGTTAGTCAGCCAGAGAAGCAGGGTCTGTTGGAGGCAAGTTTCCTAAAAGAAATGGGCAGCCATACATTATTTCAAAGGGGCTCAAAAGGAACCCCTTTGTGGTTCAGTGTGGTGGATTTTTCTCATTGGCCAGGGATTTGCAGCCTTTCTCAGGTTTGGTTGGCACCTTCATTGGGGGAGGAGAAATAGTCTTGAGAGCATTTATTATGTAAGACCCAAGTAGAAATATTAGAAGGAGCATAAAAAGGTTTCTGCTAAGGGCTACATATCTAGGGATCCAGATTCTACAAAATCTTGCAACTCCCAAGAAAGTTCTAAGCTGCTTTATGGTATAGGGGAGTGGGAAATGGAGGATTGGGTTGATTCATTCATGATTCAGGGAGTGAGTCTGTCCCTTTAAGACCACACCTAGGTAGGTGACCTGTGGGAAGCAGGGCTGTCAGGATTTAAGTTAAATGTTATACTCTTGGATAAAAGAGAGCTCTTATTTTATAGACATAGAGAATTTGATTTTAGTTTGACATGACCCTAAAAATCTTTTAGGCAACTCTTAGATTGTAGTCAACTTTAACTTTATCACACACAGAAACTTTTTAGTATACACTTTTAAAACTTACTCAGACCTTCATATAACATACTAAACCCTTTGATGGTTGGTCCTTATCCCTCCTATTTGAAACAATCTTTAGGACAAACCCTTCTTTACAAAATCCTTTCTCATCCAAAAAAAAAAATTCCTTTTTCCTTTAGCTTCTCAAAAAATACATTCAATACCTACCTATATCCTTTCCAGTTGTTTACTTTGTAACTTGTATTTTAAAATTAACTTTTATAAGAATTTTAAATTTATTATTGGGGCTGGAGCAACTAATTAGTAGCCCTTGTTATTTTAAGGAATTTATAATAGGCATAAGCCCTCATGTCCCTCAAGCTTGAGGAGATATTGTTTTTGGGTGTGGAAACTGTGAGGGATTTTTTGAGCTTTATTTGAATAGGGAAGGCCATCCTGTCTTGCCCTATACTTACCCCATCAGTCCACACTGTGGGATCTATTTGTTCCTGAAAGAGGGGGCAGCAAAGATAGTTGTCTAGGGGAGAGGAGAATTTGAGCTTTTAGTTGAAATAGGAAATCCCATCCCAGCAGAGGCACTGGAGTTTCAGGAGCTATGAGGAAAGAATGACAGAAGAGGAGGTCTCCCAAAGAGCAGGCCAGAGGCTGGTTAAACTGGTGCTCTAGGGGCTGGCCAAATTTGCCCTGAATGATAACTTTTGTCATTGGACTGGGGACTGAGAGAGAAAGGTAACACAGAAAAAATGGGCTCCACTGTGTAGCCAGAAAATAACCTTTTGCTTTTCTGCCACTATGGCTACCCTGAGGCTCCTCAATATTGATGCCAAGAAATTGACCATGGATAGGAGGCTGGGACCCATCAATCCATAGGAGGTGGCACCTTGCCTTCCAGCTGGAGACAGGGGCACTTAGATTTCCAGTAGTTACCTTTGCAGAGAGGGCATGGTCCTGATTGAGGGCGGGGCTGACTCCCTGGCTGTCCCCCTTCTGGGCATTCTCTCCAGAAGTGCCCCTCCTGTCCACCATGGTAGACAGTTCAGGATACAGGCCCCAGTCAGGTGGGACCCTTTCTGAGATCAGCAATGAGGTCATGATGTCTCTTATTTTTTTCTCTCCTGTTAGTAAGGTCCCAGACATACAGACATACAGACATAACTATGCATAGCTGTATTACTTGGTTCAATGACTTTTTTTCCTTTCAGTCACGGACTGGGTTTTTTACAAATATCTGGGGCTGACTCTGTTAGAAATTTATCTTTCAGGAGAACCTCTCTCACGTGTGACTCTGGGTCCACTGTGGTATGCTTTCTGATAGCATCCTTAAGATGCTGCAGAAAGGTAAGCGGGGTTTCTTCAGGGAATTGCTCTAAAGCAAAGTTGTAATTTTATATTGACACCTGACACTCTGGAGAGCAGGTCTTTGAATGGTTATGGGCCTCAGTTTTCTCACTTGAAGAATGAGGGATCTGGTCTAGGTTAAACTACCTTCTTCCACTATGAGATGGTTGAAGTGACATTAATGCCATTTATCTTCCTTACCATTTCTTTTTTTTGATTTAGCAATGTTGAAGAATTGAACCCAGGGCCTTGCACATACTGGGCAGACACCCTCCCACTGAGCTACGTCCTCATCCCCAAATATTATTTCTTTTTCCTTTGGCTGTACTGGGACTTGAAGTCAGGATTTTATGTCTGCAAAGCAGCTCTTTACTGCTTGAGCCATATCATCAGCCCCTCTTAATGTGGATCTGTCAAGGAGACTGCCTGTGCCCCTGTAGGTATAGGCACATTTATTCCCTTATTTTTAGGTGCCACTAGTATTGGGGCTCATTGTAAATGGTAATCATTTCCAACCTGAGTGGCCTGGGCCAGAACCCATTGCTTTTCTAATGAGGAAAGAGTCTGGTCTAGTAGAAGCATAATATCCTTTCATGTCAGTTGAAAGGTTTGGATTACAGAGATAAAGGCTTGAATGTGTTTGTTTGGGCATCAGTACAGCTGTCCAGATGTTTTTTAATTTCCCTTAGATCTGATAACTGGAAGGGGACATAGACTTGCCCTCTTCCTACCATCGCCTGTTGAAGGAGGAAGCACCCATTAGGAGGTTCTGAATATTGGGGTGGCTTAGAAGGTAGGGCAGAGGGTGGAGCAGTAGGGGTGGGCCTTGTCATTGACAAGGGGCTTTTCTGGTCCTCCTTCCCCATGTTTATACTATGGCTTACAAAGAATGGCCAGTGTTTGAGTATCTAGACAGCAATTATGGAGCCAATCTGGGTGGTCTCAGAGATGAAAGAAAATTTGTATAGATAATTTTAAATGAGAAATTTAGAGACCACAGTAATGCCCGTTTTGCTGTTCCTGGGACTATAACCTTGAGCTAACAATTGGCTTATAAGGGGTGTGTCTGGTGGTCCAAGCCATGAAGTGGGGCTGGGAGGAGGGCCAGCGTAAGGTGCTGCCCCCTCCACCCCACAGACATACACTGGGACAAATGATCCTGTCTGCCTAGGCCTGATCCTGCGGCCCGTCACCCCTATCCCCTTCCTGTGTATTAGCACCTGCATGCATTTATTCTAGGAGAAGTGGTGGTGGGCCGCAGCCACTGCCATATGCAGCTGGCAGCACAGGATGTGTGTTGGGTCCTCTCTATAGATTGTCTTAGCTCTGTCAAGCATTTCCACTGTGCCCAGGGGCCGGCATCCTTGTGCACAAGCTGCCTGTTTGTTTTCCCTCCTCCCCTTGTGGGGATTAAAAAGGAAGATCTGACAATATGTTCTTTACAAGAGACCCACATATTGACAGAAATGAACACTGGCTTAGGGTGAAAGTCTGAAAGAAGATTTACCAAGCTAATGGTGCCTGCAAAAAGGCAGAAGTAGCAATGCATATATCAGACAAAATAGACTTCAAATTTACATCAGTCAAATAAGACAAAGGACACTTCATGCTAATCAAAGGGGCAATACATCCAAAGGAAATAACAATTATCAACCTATATGCACCCAATGACAGTGCACACAATTTTATCAAACATACAATAAAGGAGTTAACAGCACATATAGACTACAACACAGTGGTAGTGGGAGAATTTAATATCCCCCTATCACAAATAGATAGGTCATCCAAGCAAAAAATCAACAAAGAAATCTTAGACACCATAGATCAAGTGGACCTAACTGCTGTCTATAGAACATTTAATCAAACAATAGCACAATATATATTCTTCTCAGCAGCCCATAGAACTTTCTCCAAAATAGTTCATATCTTAGTGTACAAAGCAAGCCTCAGCCAATATAAGAAAATAGAAATCCTGCATTCTATCTGGTCACAACAAATTAAAACTAGTACTCAAAAACAGCAACAACAACAACAAAATAGAAAATATACAAATAATTGTCAGCTGAATAACACATTGCTTGATCATCAGTGGGTCATAGAAAAAACAAGAGAGGAAATCAAAAGGTTCCTGGAAGTTAATGAAAATGATGAGAAAACCACCTACCAGAACCTATGGAACACAGCAAAGGCAGTCCTAAGAGAAAGTTTTTAGCCATGAGTGCATATATTAAAAGGACAGAAAAATCTCAAGTAAATGACCTAATGTTATATCTCAAACTCCTAGAAAAACAAGAACAAGCAAAACTCAAAACAAGCAGAAGGAGAGAAGTAATAAAAATAAGGGCCAAAATTAATGAAATCAAGACCAAAAAACCCATACAACAAATTAGCAAAACAAAAAACTGATTCTTTGAAAAAATAAACAAGATTGACAAGCCTCTGGTAATCCAACTAAAATGAGGACAGAAAAAACCCAAATTCATGAAATCAGAAATGAAAAGGGGAAATAACAAACACTAAGGAAATTCAGGGAATCATCAGAGATTGCTTGGTGAACTATATTTCAATAAATTGGAAAATCTTGAAGAAATCGACAAATTTCTAGATACATATGATCATCCAAAACTGAACTGAGAGGATATTCACCACTGAAACAGATCTATAACACATAATGAAATTGAAACAACAATAGAGAGTCTCTCAAAAAAGAAAAGTCCAGGAACTGAAGATTCTCTGCTGAATTCTACCAGACCATCAAAGAAGAACTAATACCAACACTCCTTAAACTTTTCCTCAAAATACAAAGGGAAGGAACACTGCCACTCATTCTATGAAGCCAGTGTTGCACTCATCCCCAAACCAGACAAGGATGCATTCAAAAAGGAGAAGTACAGGCCAATCTCTTTAATGAGGATTTATGCAAAAACCCTCAATAAAATAATGGCAAACTGAATCCAACAACATATCAGAAAGATCATTCACCATGACCAAGCTGCTGCTGCCCAGGGATACAGGGATGGTTCAACATATGCAAATCAATAAATGTAATACAGCACATTAATAGAACCAAAGACAAAAGCCACATGATCATCTCAACAGATGCAAAAAAAGACTTTGATAAGATTCAACAGCATTTCATGATAAAAGATCAAAGAAAACTAGGAATTGAAGGAATGTACCTCAACACTGTAAAGGCTATATATGACAAACCTATGGCCAACATCATACTTAATGGGGAAAAACTGAAACCATTTCCCCTAAAGTCAGGAAAGAAGCAAGGATGCCCATCTCCTCATTCCTATTCAGCATAGTCCTGGAATTCCTAGCCAGAACAATTAGGCAAGAAGAATAAATAAAAGGAATACAAATAGGTAAAGAAAGAGTCAAAGTATCCCTATTTGCAAACAATATTATCCTATACCTCAAAGACCCAAAAAAGTTCACCAAAACACTCCTAGACACCATAAATAGCCTCAGCAATGTAGCAAGATACAAAGTCAACCTACAAATATCACTAGCCTTTCTATACACTACCAATGAACAAATTGAGAAAGAACACAGAAGAACAATTGCATTTAAAATAGCCTCATAAAAACCAAATACCTAGTAGTAAACTTTACAAAGGATGCAAATGACCTCTACAAGGAGGTAGACTGAAGAAAGAGATTGAGGAAAACTGCAGAAGGTGGAAATATCTCCCATGCTCATGGATTGGCAGAATCAACATAGTAAAAAAGGCAATGCCTCCAAAAGCAATCCTTATGTTTAACACAATTCCCATCAAAATCCCAATGACATTCATCACAGAGATTGAAAAATCTACCCTAAAGTTCATTTGGAAACACAAAAGACCATGAACAACCAAGGCAATACTCAGCAAAAAGCACAATGCTGGAGGTATCACAATACCCGACTTCAAACTATATTACAGAGCCATACCAATAAAAACAGTATGGCACGGGAACAAAAGCAAATATGAAGACCAGTGGATGAGAATAGAGGACCCCAATATGAATCCACACAGCTTTGCCCACTTTATTCTTGAAAAAGGTGCCAAAAACATATGCTGGAGAAAACACAGCCTCTTTAATAAATTTTTCTGGGTTATCTGCCTGCAGAAAACTGAAAGTAGATCCAGGCCTATCACCCTGTACTAGTATCAACTCAAAGTGGATTAAGAACCTTAATATCAGACCCAAAACCTTGAAGTTAATACATGAAAGAGCAGGGAATACACTGGAACCAATAGGTAGAGGCAAGGACTTCCTCATTAGAACTCCAGCAGTCCAGCAACTAAGAGAAAGGATGGACAAATGGAACTACATGCAATTAAAAGGCTTCAGCACAAAAAAAGAAATGGTCTGTAAATTGAAGAGACCACCCACAGAGTGGGAGAAAATATTTGCTAGCATCAGATAAGGAACTGATAACCAGAATATACAGGGAGCACAAAAAGTTAAACTCCCCGCAAATCAATGAAGCAATAAAGAAGTGGGCAACTGAACTAAACAATGGCCAAAAAACACATGAAAAAATGGTCACCATCCCTGGCCATAAAGGAAATGCAAATCAAAACCACACTAAGATTCCACCTCACTCCTCTTAGTATTCTATCATCAAGAACACCACCAACAACAAATGTTGGTGTGGATTCAGGGAAAAGGAACCATCATACATGGCTGGTGGGAATGTTACACTTTGGAAAATATTTTAGAGGCTTCATAAAAAAAATGAAAAAAAGATCTGCCATATGTTCCAGCAATATAACTCCTAGGGATATACCTGAGGAATGTGACACAAAGGCACCTGCACACCCATTTTTATTGTAGCACTGTTCACAATAGCCGAGCTATGGAAACAGCAAGATGCCCCACTAGTGATGGATGGATTAAGAAAATGTGGTATTTATACACAATGGAGTTTTATTCATCCACAAAGAAGAATGAAATTTTGTCATTCACAAGTAAATGGATGGAACTGGAGAGCATCATCTTAAGTGAAGTTAGCCAGGCTCAGAAGCCAAAAATCACATGTTCTCCCTCATTTGTGGATTATAGACTTAAAACAAATTTAGTAATATTATTGGACAGGGGTCATACACAAAGGGGAGAACATGCACGGGAGAAATAGGGAAAGGAAAGAACACCTAAAACTTGAATGTGGTTGATGTGCTCACTGTAAAGGAGCAAATACAGTAATCTTAAACTGGCAGAGGCCACTATGGGAAAGGGACCAGGAAGTAGCGAAGAGATCTGGTACAGATGAACCACTGTAGATTGCAATACACATGTGCATGGAAGCAATGCGAGGAATTTCTCTGTATAGCTATCGTTATCTCAAACTAGCAAAAATGCTATGTCTTCCTTATTATCTCCTATGTTTTCTCTTCAACAAAATTGGAAAACAAGTGTGTGGAACAGGTTCTGCCTGGAAGTAGGGTTGGGGGGAGGTTGGGAGTAGGGGTGGTGGCACAAACAATGCATACACAGGTGAGTAAATGTAAAAATGATCAAATTTTTAAAAAGATATAGTTTAGATAAAAGAAAATTAAGTACACGTTAAAGAGCTTAAAGAGCACAGGGAATATAATACATTTTTACATATGTGTAACTTGTATCCCCCGAAAAGGACAAATGAGAGGTTGTAACCAAACTAATATTTTTAAATGATGGCAGCTGAATGCCATCATTTAGGATTACAGCTGAGCACACCTGTAATCCTAGCTACTTGGGAGTCTGAGATTGGGGGGATCAAGGTACTGAGACCCTATCTCCAAGCTAACCAAGGCAAAAAGGACTAGAGGAGTGGCTCAATCTATAGAGTGCCAACTTTCCAAGTATGGAGGCTTGAGTTCAAACCCACGTCTGACAAAATAAATAAACAAATATATAAATATATGGTGGTCATGATTTTTCCAGAATTAATGAAAGACAGAATAAAGAACAACAAAACTCCAATTAGACTAAATAAAGAGTAGATCGCATCTAGTAGTAATGTATTACTACATTACACTTATAAATTGCAACAAATATTTCTTTCAAATTAGAAAGGTACAATAAACTATAAAGTTCTAAAATGGTTTAAATTATTTAAAAATTAAATCTAAATTATTTGAACATGTGAACCTCATGTAATGAGGTTTAGGTTATGATTTCTTTTGTTTTTTTTCTCCTTTTTCTTATGTTTATACAGTCACTATAGCACTGTGTTGAAAATGCTGCTCTTCCATTGAATTACTTTTGCAGTAATGTGAAAAATCATTTGTCCGTACTAGAAGTGGTGCTATTTCTAGGATCTCTATTCTGTTCTGTTATTTGCTGTGTCTATAAATCCAGTACCACACACTCATTATTACCGCATATAATAAGTTCCGAAATTGGGTTGAATGATTTCTCCCACTTTATTTCTGTATTTCAGAAAAAAAATTTGATACTATATTTCTTCTACCTTCCATACATATTTTATAATAATCTTATTATCTAAAAAAATTCCTGTTGGAATTTTAATGGATGTTATGTTAATTCTGGATAATAATTTGGGAAAAATTGATATGTTGGGTTGAACATTTTAGTAAATGGAAATGCAACCATAAAGAATGAAATCATCTCATTTGCAAGAAAATGGATAGAACTGGAGGTCATTAATCATGTTAAGTGAAATAGGCCAACCTCAGAAAGACAAATATCATATGATTTCCTTTCTATGTAGAAATTAGATTAAGAAAAAATATGTGATCACAGTCTGAAGTCAGGCCAGGAAAATAGTTTGGAAGACCCCATTTCCAAAATAACTGAGCAAAATGGACTGGAGGTGTGGCTAAAGCAGCAGAGTGCCTGCTTTGTGAATGCCTGCTTTTCAAGTGCAAAGTCCTGAGTTCTTTTTCTAATCTTTTGTTTCCTTTCTTGATTTAGCATTGTGATTAGATCTTCCAGTATGATGTAGAATAGTAATGGTAGAATTAGAAACCCTTGCCTTATTAGCAATCTTTGCAAGAAAATATTCAGTCTTTTGCCAGTGAATATAATGTCAATACCTAGTTTTGTGGGAATTTTTATCATGAATTCCTATTAAATTTTGTCAAATGACTTTTCACATCGATTAATGAAGTTATGTGATATTTTCTTCTATATCTTATTAATATGACAGATTATTCTGTTTGATTATTTAATATGGAAGCAGTCTTGAATTCCTGGACTATATCTGGTTAGTCATGTTGTGGAATTAATTTTATATATTAATTAATTCTATTTGTGAATATTTTATAAGGATTTTTTTCATCTATTTACATAAAGGATACTGGCATGTAGTATCCTTTCTTACACTTACTTCATCTAGTTTGTAGTACTGACTTCATAGAATAAGTTGGGATATGCATCTTTCTTGTGTGAAGTTGGTACCATTTCTTTAAGCATTTGGTATCATTCTCTAATGAAAAGATCTGATCTGGAGATTATTTAGAAGCACCTTGTCTACTTTGAAAGTATTTGAAATTTTTTCTGTTGTTTTTATTATTAATTTCTATTTTTATTCCATTCAGTTCATAGAACATACTGTGTATGGTGTCAATCCTTTTAAATTTATTGAGGCTTGTTTTATGGCCCCAGATATGAGCTATCTTGATGTAGGTTATGAAACAGCTTGAAAAGAGTACATATTTCACCATTTCAGGTGAATTTTCAATAAAACTTGACTATTTCCTATTGGCTTAAAATATTGTTAAGGATTTTTAAATATCCTTGTTGATTTTATGATGACTTTTCATATAAATTGTTGAAAAAGTGGTATCAAAGTTGCCAACAATAATTATAGATTAATGCATTTCTTGTTTAAATCATATCAGTCTTGGCCTTGTGTATTTTGAAGTTGCTGTTGATATGGACATACAGCTTGAGGATTACTTTCATTCTTGCTGAATTTTCTATTTTGTCAGTATATAGTGTTCCTTTCTGACTGGTCACAGTCTTTGCTCTGTAGGTTATATTCCTGCTTTCATTTAAAGTTTGCTATTTTACTTATAGTGTATATATAAACACAAATATATTTAAATGTATACTTAAGTGTGTTTGTTGTAGACAGCATACAGTTGTGTTATAGGTTCTTATCAATTCATCCATCACTGACTTCTAATTGGTGTATTTAGATCATTTACATTTAATGATACTATAACTATATGGAAGTTTAAATGTGCAAAATGCTTTGGGTTTTCTGCTTTCTTATTCCTGCCTCTCTAGAGGTTACTTGAACATTTGTAGAATTCCACTTTTTTAATCCATGGTCTCCTAAGTATATTTTAAAAATATTCTTGTAGTGACTTCTTTAGGACTATATTGCACATATATTTCTTATAAATGCTGCAGGTATCTGATTTACAGAGTAAAGTTTAAAACTCTACTATCATTTATCATTTATAATACTAAGATAATTGAGGTAAACATTTTCTCAATATGGTGAAAATCATATTAGATGGGGTTATAATTGTTTAATAGTCAAAACAATTTTAAAAGGAAGAGAAGAAAAAGGAATTCTATGATATTGGCCTATAATTTGCTTTTATCATTTTTTTCTCCTTTACTTCTTTTAAAATTTCCTCTCTGTATAGAGAAATTCATTTAGCAATTATTTTTATGGTAAGTTGGCTGTGACAAACTCTTAGTTTTCCTTCATCAGAGAAGTTCTTGATTTCCTTGCATTACTGGAGGATATTTTCAGTAGATATAGAATTCTGGTTGGTCAGTTGCTTTCTTTAGTTGCCTTAGTTTTGGCCTCTGTGATTTCTGATGAGATATCTACTGTGATTAATAATTGTTTTTTCCCTGTAGATAGTATGTCATTTTTCTATGGCTACTTTAAGAATTTGTTCATTGTCTTTTAATTTCAGAAGAGTTTAACTATGATGGAATTTAGGTAAATTGCCTTGAGTTTAGCCTGTCCAGATTTTCTTCCACCTCTTCAGTCTATAGTGTGTATGTGTGTGTGTGTGTGTGTGTGTTTGATTGTTCATTTGCCAAATTTCTGCCATTCTTCTTCTTCAAACACATTTACAGGCCCACACATGCAGAAGACCTCCCTTGTGGACACGATGTGGATGTGGAAGATGGTGCTTCTGATGATCCTTACACAGTGTAGGTCTCAGCTAATGTGTGTGCTTGTGTGCAGTTTTTAACAAAGATTAAAAGTCAAAAGATAAATAATTTTCAAATTTAAAACACTTAAAGAATATGGATATGAAGAAAGAAAACATTTTTCACAGTTATACAATTTTTGTTTATAAAACTGTTATGTCAAAAGGGTCAAAAGTTTAAAAAAAATCCAAAGTTTATAAAATAAAAAGTTAATGTAAGCTAAGAATAGTTTATTATTGAAGAAAGAAAACTATTTTTACAAATTTACTGTAGTCAAAGCACATAGTGTGAAGTCTACAGAAACTCAGTAACATTCTAGGCTTCCACATTCACTCACCACTAATTTACAAGTTTGCCCAGAGCTGCTTCTGGTTTGTAAAGCTCCATTCTTTGTAGATATCCTGTATATTTATACCATATTTTATCTTTTGTACCATATTCTACTGTATATAAATTCTAGAGTATATATGTTTATATACACAAATATTAGCTATGATGTCACAATTTCCTCATAGTGTATAGGCTTGTAGCCTAGCAGCAATAAGCTATACCATGCATCCTAGGTGTGTAGTAGGCTACATACTATATTACTATGTTACATACTATATTATGATAGATTTGTGTAAATACATTTTATGACCTTTGATGAAATTGCCTACTGTTGCCCTACTCAGAATGCAACCTTATCATTAAGTGACACATGACCGTAAATGAAAATGAAACACAGTATTTTAAAACTATGGGATGTGGTTAAAACAGCTTACAGTAAATTTTATATCAATAAATGCATATGTTGGCAACAAAGAAATATCTCAAATCAATTATCTTAGCTTTCATCTTAAGCAACTAGAAAAAGAGAAACACATTAAACCCAAAGTTAACAGAAAAAAGAAGTAATAAACATCCAAAAATATCAAGTAAAATAACAAAAAAATTAAACTAAATCCAAGAAAAGACAGACACATTTATCAATATCACCAATGAAAATAAAACATCATTAAAGACCTTACAGGCATCAGCAAAATAAGGGAATACGATGAAAAATGTTAGGCCTAAATTCAACAATATAAATAAAATGATTAATTTCTTTTTTAAAAATATTGTTAACATTATATAGTAGTACAGGGTATTTCATTGTGACATTTTCATATATGCTTACAATGTACCTTGGTTAGTTTCATACCTATCATCATTCTCCCTCATTATCTTCCCCCCTACTTAAAATGATTTTGACAGGTTTCAATGTTCTATCTTCACACATGTATATAAGTATGTCAACCATATTCACCCTCCTTTATCCTCTCAATTCTCCCTCCCCCTCCCACTAGTACCCTTTCCCTAACAGGACCTGTTTTATATTCCTGTCCTTCATCATTTAAGTGACTATTCATTGTTTATAGGGGTTTCACCATGGTATTTCAACAGTGACTATATAGTACTTTAATCAGTTAACCCCCTCTATGACTACCTTACTCATTTCCCCTACTCCCTATTATTTAACAACTTTCAGTATATTTTGTTATGAGTTCTTCCTACATAGATGCAGTGTATTTCACTGTTATGAACTACTTTCTTGAAAGACACAAATACTGAAAGCTAATAAAAACAAACAGATAACCTGAACAGACTTATATTGATTATTTAATTGATCATTGTTAAAGCCTTTCAATAACAAAAATGCCAGATCCTAATGGTCTCACTAGGAAATTCTATCCAAACTTTTTTAAAGAAATAATGCTAGTTCTACACAAACTCTTCTAGAATGTAAAAGAGAAAGACATACTTCTGAATGCATATAACAAGGCCAGCAAAATCCTAAGAAAGGTGTGATTGTAAAAGAAAATTGCAAACTATTATCACTCATGAACATAACTAAGAAAATTAGCAAATTGAATCCATCACTACATTAAAGTATGTTAATACTTATGGTCAATGTAAAACATTATGATATTGCAATTAAATAACTAAGACAGATAAACTTTAAAGAATAAAACCAACATATGTCACTTATTAGAATCACACCTTAAATAATATGTGAATACAGAAAATTAAGGATGGGAATAATAGAAAAAAGAATATCATACAAAACTATGCAAAATAAAGGTAGTGTTATTATACTAATTACAGATACAATAGGCAAGAGGGTTACTTTGATAAACAAGCATGGCACCACATAGAAGGGCCAATCCATCAGAAAACATAAAAATTCTAAATCTGATTGCATAGTATCATGAGTTCAACATATGTAAGTAAAAGAGAAAAAAGGATAAATCTCTAATCACAGTGGAGCATTTTAACTCTACATTTAATAACTAGATAAAGCAGAACAAAAATGAGGATAGATGAGACCTAAACAAAAACAACATAAAAAGTTGTCTTGGCTGGGCTTAGTGGTACATACCTATAATCTCAACATTTAGGAAGAAGAGGGAGTTAGATGGCACATTCCAGACCAACCTGGACTATATAGCAAGTTCAAGAGCAGCCTGAGCTACACAGTGAGACCTAGTCTCAAAAGACCAGAGGATAAGGATGAGTATCTGAGATATTTTTGACAATGTGTAAGCAGGATGATTTATCAGGGATTGTATCATAATTTTGAAGATTTGGGCAAAAAATCAGGAACAAACAGCCTTTCCCTCTCTTTTTCCAATTTTCCAGTTTCAAAAAATGATTTACTTTCATGTTGATATTTCTGAAATAGTCCTTTCTCCTTTCCAAGGCAAAAGCTTCTACCTCTACTATAAAATATTATCCTTCCTCTGATCTATGATTATCCTCCATTGATTAATCCCCTTTTAATTTTATTTTTCAATCTATCATTTCTACTCCTTAAATATCAAGTATATTTTTTCCAATCTCAATTTAAAAAAAAAACCAACTCTACCTTCCTGTCAATATAACCATCATTTTTTATCATATATCTAAGCTCTTTTTTCATCCATTGCCTAGAAGATAGTCTCAATCTCCACTGAGCCAGAGTGTTAACACAGATACTTCAAACAGATTCATTAGGTTTCCCTGAAAAATTTCTGTTTTTCTACTCTATCTTTTAATGTTCTTCTCATTCAAGTCATTGGGTCATGTCAACTCTATCTCCTAAAATATCTCTCATATATATCTGGTCAGCTTCATCAGTTACTGTTTTAATTCAGGACTCTTTGCTTTTGAAAATAATTAGCTGGTCTCAAAAATAAATGCAGTTTTACTCTGCTTAAATTTACAAAATGGCTGACAAGTTTGTGAAGTGAAAAGGGGGTACAAATATACAGCAGATAGTTACAAAAGGAAATTAGAGATATCATACTATATTCTTAATTGCTATTAGTCAAACTAGAAATATTACTTTGTATTTAAGAACTTGTTAAGGATTTATAAATGGATGAAATTTTATATTACAGATAAAAATCCTTAATTATTTTCAAACATTTATGAGTGTTTTTATTATAAAATATAATGAATAATATAATACAAAACAGAAGTCAAGTAAATTTTAAGCAACATCATGAAAACTATAGCCTTCATATAAATCTTCATTGTTTAAAACTATTAATGAATATTTTTGAAATAATTTTTAAGATTACAGATCAAAACACAAGAAAGAGCAAAAAAGAAGGAGGAAATTTTAATACCAATTGTTTTCAATGTTCAATGAGGAAAAAAAGAAAAATAATGAATTATGCACTTAACTTGAGAATAAACAAAACATAAACCTGAAACACTCCTAAGTAAAACAGGACATAAATAACAGTGGGAAGAAAAACAAATTTCTAGATACCTATGACCAAACAAAACTCAACCAAGAAGATATTAACCACCTAAACAAATCTATAACAGGTAATGGAAGTGAAGCAGCAATAAAGTCTCCCAAAAAATGAAAAGTCCAGGATCTAACTGATTCTTAGCTGAATTCTACCAGACCATCAAAGACTAATACCAATATTCCTTACTTTTCCTCAAAATACAAAGGGAAGGAACACTGCCTAACTCATTCTATGAAGCCAGTATTGCACTCATCCCCAAACCAGACAAGGATGCATTCAAAAAGAAGTACAGGCCAATCTCTTTAATGAGGATTTATGCAAAAATCCTCAATAAAATAATGGCAAACTGAATCCAACAACATATCAGAAAGATCATTCACCATGACCATGTCTGCTTCAACCCAGGGATGCAGGGATGATTCAACATATACAAATCAATAAATGTAATACAGCACATTAATAGAAGCAAAGACAAAAACCACATGATCATCTCAATAGATGCAGAGAAAGAATTTGATAAGATTTAACACCACTTCATGATAAATGCTCTAAGAAAACTAGGAATAGAAGGAATTTACCTCAACATTATAAAGGCTATATATGACAAACCTATAGCCAACATCATAATTAATGGGGAAAAACTGAAACAATTTCCCTTAAAGTCATAAATGAGACAAGGGTGCCCACTCTCCCCACTCCTATTCAACGTAGTCCTGGAATTCCTAGCCAAAGCAATAAGACAAGAAGAATAAATAAAAGGAATACAAATAGGTAAAGAAACAGTCATAATATCCCTATTTGCAGACAATATAATCCTATATCTCAAAGACCCAAAAAACTCTACCCAAAAACTCCTAGACAACACAAACAGCTTCAGCAATATAGCAGGATACAAAATTGACTTACAAAAATCAGTAGCCTTTCTGTATACCAACAATGAACAAATTGAGAAAGAATATATGAAAACAATTCTATTTACAATAGCCTCAAAAGAAAAATCAAATACCTAGGAATAAACTTAACATAAGGGCATAAATAACCTCTACAAGGAGAACTACAAACCACTGAAGAAAGAAATCAAAGAAGACTACAGAAGGTGGAAAGATCTCCCATGCTCATGGATTGGCAGAATCAACATTGTAAAAATGGCTGCACCAACAAAAGCAATCTACATGTTCAATGCAATATCCATTAAAATTTCAATGACGTTCATCACAGAGATTGAAAAATCTACCCTAAAGTTCATTTGGAAACACAAAAGACAGCAAGTAGCCAAGACAATACTCAGCAAATAGCACAATGCTGGAGGTATCACAATACCCGACTTCGAACTATACTACAGATCCATAGCAATAAAAACATCATGGTACTGGAACAAAAACAGACATGAAGAGCAGTGGAACAGAATAGAGGACCCAGATATGAATCCACACAAGTACACCCACTTTATTTTTGACAAAAGTGCCAAAAACATATGATGAAGAAAAGACAGCCTCCTCAACAAATATTTTTGGGAAAAGTGGCTATCTGCCTGCAGATAACTGAAACTAAATCTGTGCCTGTCACCCTGTACTAGTATCAACTCAAAGTGGATTAATGACCTTAATGTCAGACCTGAAACCTTACAGTTAGTACACAAAAAAGCAGGGAATACCCTGGAAACAATACGTACAGGCAAGGACTTCCTCAGTAGAACTCCAGGAGCCCAGCAACTAAGAGAAAGGGTGGACAAATGGGACTACATAAAATTAAAAGGCTTGGGCACAAAAAAAGAAATGTTTTCTAAATTGAACAAACTACCCACAGAGTGGGAGAAAATCTTTGCTAGCTATACATCAGACAAAGGACTGATAACCAACATAGATAAAGAGCTCAAAAAACCAAACTCCCCAAAGATCAATGAACCAATAAAGAAGTGGGCAACTGAACTAAACAGAACTTTTTCTAAGGACGAAATCTAAACGTGAAAAAGCACATGAAAAATGTCCACTATCCCTGGCCATAAAGGAAATGCAAATCAAAACCACACTAAGATTCCATCTCACCCCTGTTAGAGTAGCTATCATCAAGAACACCAACATAACAAAGGCTGGCGAGGATATGGAAAAAGGAACCCTCATACACTTCTGGTGGGACTTTAAGCTAGTACAACCACTTTGGAAAACAATACGGAGGCTTCTTAAAAAACTAAACATAGACCTGCCATATAATCCAACAATACCACTCCTAGGGATATACCTGAAGGAATGTGACTCAAGTTGTTACAAAAGCATCTGCACACCCATGTTTATTGCAAGATGCCCCTCAACTGACAAATGGATCAAGAAGATGTGGTATTTATACACAATGAATTTTACTTAGCCACAAAGGAGAATGAAATTTTGTCATTCACATGTAAATGGATGGAACTAGAGAACATCATCTTAAGTGAAGTTAGCAGGACTCAGAAGGCCAAAAATCTCATGTTCTCCCTCATATGTGGATTACAGACCCAAAACAAATGCGTAGTATTCAGGGACATGGGTCCTACACTAAGGGGAGAACATGCATAGGAGAAACAGGGAAAGGAAAGGAAACCTAAAACTTGAATGTGGTTGATGTGCTCCCTGTTGAGAAGCAAATGAAAGTAATCTGAAATTGCCAGAGGCCACTGTGGGAAGGGGACAAGGAAGTAGCAAGGAGGTCTGGTAGAGATGAACCAATGTAGGTTGCAATACAGAAGTGCATGGAAGCAATGCTAAGAATCTCTCTGTTTAACTATCTTTATCCCAAACTAGCAAAAACAATATCTCTTTCTTATTATCTCTTATGTTTTCTCTTCAACAAAAACGTAGAAGAGGGCAGAACAGGTTCTGCCCATAAGTGGAGGGCGGCAGTGGGGGGAGGGGACACAAACAATGTATACATAAGTAAGTAAATGTAAAAATGAAAAAAATGATAAAATTAAAAGGAGAAAAGAAAAAATAGAAATATTGACCTACATTCAAAAAAAAAAAACAAGAACTTTTAAAAGACAGGAAATCAGAATACACAAATGAAACAGTATATCAGTTAGGAAAAGAAAAAGACTAACAAAAGTAGCATTGGCTTTCCTGGGTACCATAAATAATCATTTAAATATAATGATAAGAATCCCATTGATAATAGCAGCTATAGAATCTAAATTACTAGGAAATAACTTCATAAGAAATGCAAAATGATTCCTGCTATAAACAAAAGTTTAGCTGTTTAAGGACATAAAAGCAAATATTATGCCTTTAAGAAAAGTTCACTTGTGATGATGTCAATTATCTATGTCAGTTTTCTACTGCTGCTGTAATAGATTAAATTTTGTGACTGAGGGAAAAAGAAAAGGATCCTCTTTGAGTTCTACAAGTGAAAAAACCAAGTTGGGTCTCACTGGGCTAACAGCAGGGAGTTAGCAGGCTTCTTTCCTCTGGAGGCTGTAGGGGAGAGTCCCTTAATTTGCCATTCCCAGCTTCCAGGGGCCATTGATGTTCCCTTGTTCCTTGTCTCTTTCTCAGTCTTCAGAGCCAGCAGTGCAGCATTTGCAAATGCTGTCTCCTCTCTCTTCTGCTCCCATTATCTTCTCCTCTGATGCTGACTCCTGCCATTCTCTTTTCCTTGTAAAGATTTTTGTTACAACAATGGGCCCATTCAGATAATTCAGGAGTACATATTTAATTTATTATATTATAATAAATTTATAATATACTTATAATATATTTAATTTAATCACACCTGCAAAATCCCATTTTCCCCTGTAAAGTAACAAATTCTCAGGTTTTAGGGATTAAGACATGGACATCTTTTGGGTAGTGATTATTCTACCTAACACAATCTCCCTACTAATATAGAAATTAAATGCAGGTCACTTTTTTTGTAACTTGAGAGAGTGCTTGTAGATTATAAATAGAAGCCCAAACAGGGTAAAACTAACTTAGGAAATTTTTAAAGATTCTAAGAGGAAAGGACTTTCACTGTAAGATATGAAAATATATGACACCACAATTTTTAAAACAATGCAGTAGCAGCATAGGAATACATTTTCTAATATATATGCATACATAATTAATAATACAAGAATTGATAAGAAGTGACATTTTAGATCTGAAAGGAGTGGGCTGATTATTCAGTAAATTATGCTGTGAGAATAGGTTAATTATTTGCAAAAAAATGTTGGGATTAAAGTTAGATCTGTACTTCCCACCACATGTCAAAATAAACTCATGATGGATAATAGCGTTAAATATACAAAATCATTAGGTTTTAGAGTAAAATATAGATGAATAGTTTTTTTTTAATCTTATGATGCATTGAATAGGAAAAAAAACTTTCTAAATATAAAAGAGGAAGAAAATAAAGGAAAATTGACAGTTTTGACAAAATTAGCATCTATACACATAAACTTGCAAGCATTAAAACACTATATATAAAATAAAAGAAACATAAAACTTAAGGTAAAATGTACTTTCAATCATACGTGAAAAAACTCAGATGAATAAATAAGGCAAAAATTGCATTAGAAAATTAGGCAGAGAAATCTGAACTTGCAAAGGGAATGTGCAAATAATTAATACATACATTTTCAAAACATTGAAACTGTGTTAATTAAAGAAATGCAAATTTAAAATAGTTATATAAGCCATATTTCTCTACAAATGAACAATATTTTTAAAAAATCTGGCCATGATATTATTCAATATTTGCATGAGGTTGGAGAAACAGTTACCATTCTAGTGTAGACATAAATTGATGCAATGTATTTTGGAAGATATTTAGTAACTTTTTTATAAAAGTCCTTAAAATTTGCATACTCTTTAACTCAGAAGTCTGAGTTAAATCTGACATGTATATAAATATTTTTACCTACTAGTTGATGGAGGGGCTGAATTCAACTATGATGTACTTGATATATTGTAAGAACATTTGTAAATGCCACAATGTGTACCCCCAGCACAATAAAAAAATTTTATAAAGTAATAAAAATGAAACAATAGAAACTCCCATCAGTGATGGACTAGCTAAATAAATTGCTATGTTCATCAGAGTAAATGAAGATATTAACTTAAAAATTATTTTTTATGTACATATTTAAATGTTTCAGTAATTGTCATATTAAGTGAAAAAGTATGTTGTAAAACCTCCCAAATAATTTTTAAAGCAATAAATGCATCATATTTGAAAGACATCCAGCCACAAAAATAATAAATATTTTCTCTAGATATTGAAGTTCCAAATTTGGGGATAAGAGTTAACTTTTTTGCTGGTAATTTTCTCTGTTATGATTACAAGGTCATACAGTAGTCCCCCTCACCCCAACCCCATCTTAAAAGGAGATATTCTAAGACCCCGGTGGAAGCCTGAAATCATAGATAGTAGTGAACCCTATATATAGTGTTTTGTTAGCTATATATGCACACCTATGATAAAGTTTATGTGTAAATTAGTCACAGTAAGAGTTTACAACAATATGTAATAAAATGTAGAAATTATAGCAATAGGCTATGATAAAGTGTAAGCATGCTTCTCTCTTTCCATTGCTCCCTCTCTCTCTCTCTCTCTCTCTTTTTCTCAATCTCTCCCAAAATACCTGTTATAATGTATTATTCCTTGTTCTTGTGACAATATAAGATGATACAATGGCTATCGAATGGGACGAAATGAGGTCAATGACAAAGGCATTTTGACTTCACATTAGGCTACTTGAACATAATCACTGTGATAATGCAACAGTGCATCTGATCACCAAGATGGTTACTAAGTAATAGTGTATCCATGTGACATGGATGGTTCACAGACAGAGCTGGACAGTGCAAAATTTCATCATGTTACTCAGAATGGTGTGCAACTTAAAACCTATGAATTGTTTGTTTTTGGATTTTTTCCATTTAAGACCACAATTGACCTCAGGTAACTGAAATTGCATAAAATGAAAACACAGAAAAGGGAGGCCTATTGTGTAATGAATATTACTTTTCTTATGATTAGAGAGAAAATAGTAGATATTATTGCTTTAAATACCATTTCAATATTGCAGCAAAAAGATTAGAGAACAATTAGACTGCTTTCAATAGTTGATTTTTATTTATTTTTTTGCCATACTGGAGTTTGAACTCAAGGCCTTGTGCTTGCCAAGCAGATGCTCTACCACTTGAGTCATGCTTCTAGCCTTAGGTGTTGATTTTTTTTGAAAATTCATCTTTTGAGCTACTGCCCTTTGCGATTGAAGTAATTCTGCAAGAATTTTTAAATTGCTTAGATCACTATGTCCTAAGGATATTATACTCATATTAGCCTGGACAGACCAACACAGTTTTTAATCTACCTTAGGCGGGATTTGAATTATACATATCTACCTTAAACAATACTTTCCAGAACTTGGGACATTTTCTTATATTATACCCTTTTGATAGCCTTAGTGAACCCTGAAACTGTACCATAACTGTATTTTTTGAGGATGACAACATTAGACAAGTTCGGCTTAAGGAGAAATTCTTTAAAATGATGATATTTGAGAAGGAAAAGTCAGAATGAGAAAGGATCCTGGTTAATTATTCTGTTTAAATTTGTACTTTAGCCTTAGTCAAGCATCTGCTGCTAGGTAAGACATAATTCCTCTTTGTGTGGTGCCCACATGACTTCATACAATTGCTCTGATCCTCCGCAATACTTTCTTCCTACACATTCACAATTTCATATTGATTTACTTTTTGACTCTTTTTCCTTTTGAAATCCTTTCTATATCCACTTACTTGTGGTTATCTCAGGATAACTGGTCCTATTTTGTTGTATGTTTTAGTTTGAAATTTTCCAGTTAAAGTTAAAAACCTACTTTATTTGCTTTTTCTTTATATCTTTATGTGTACAAACACCTAATATTCAAATTTTACAGAAGATATATTACTGCTTATGTGTGGCTAATCAGTATTAGGAAGGCAATCACTCATGTAAGTATGCAATTTGCAGGGTTACCACAGTCACTCACTCAACAAGTAATTGGATGGTGACCCACCCAACAGTGGAAACCACTCAGAATATACAAAGGCAGAGACAAAGAGACAAAGCACTGATGTGTAGACAAGGATCTTTGGATCATGAAATGATGAGTTTCTAAGGAAGCATGCGGCTCTCTAAGGAAAATAACCATTCTACCATGCGGTGCTTGTTAGGTTCAAACTATTTAATGAAGCAAGAACAGATAAGAAAGAAAGTGAACCTATCTCAACAGACTGGACCGGCCTTTATTTATTTATTTAATTAATTTTTATTTTATTCATATGTGCATACAATGTTTGGGTTATTTCTACCCCCTTTCCCTCCCCCCCCCACCCCCCTTACCCCGCACTACCAGGCAGAAACTATTTTGCCCTTATCTCTAATTTTGTTGAAGAGAGAGTATGAGCAATAATAGGAAGGAACAAGGGTTTTTGCTAGTTGAGGTAAGGATAGCTATACAGGGAGTTGACTCGCATTGCTTTCCTGTACATGAGTGTTACCTTCTAAATTAATTCTTCTTGAACTAACCTTTTCTCTAGTTCCTGGTCCCCTTCTCTTATTGGCACCAGTTGCTTTAAAGTATCTGATTTAGTTTCTCCGTGCTGAGGGCAACAAATGCTATCTAGTTTTTTAGGTGTCTTACCTATCCTCATACCTCCCTTGTGTGCTCTCGCTTGAGCATGTGATCAAAGTCCAATCCCCTTGATGTGTTTGCCCTTGATCTGATGTACGCATATGAGGGAGAACTTATGGTTTTTGGCCTTTTGGGCCAGGCTAACCTCACTGAGAATGATGTTCTCCAATTCCATCCATTTACTTGCAAATGATAACATTTCGTTCTTCTTCACAGCTGCATAAAATTCCATTGTGTATAGATACCACATTTTCTTAATCCATTTGTCAGTGGTGGGGCATCTTGGCTGTTTCCATAACTTGGCTATTGTGAATAGTGCCGCAAAAAACATGGGTGTGCAGGTGCCTCTGGAGTAACCTGTGTCACATTATTTTGGATGGACCAGCCTTTATTAAAAGCCAAAGAGTGGCAACAAATACACCCGGATGAATTGAAAGTAAGTGGAACACAGTTGTGGTAAAGCATGGTCCTTAATTACGGAGGGAGGAGGAAAAAAAAGGTCATGAGGAAGCTGGTTCCAGGAAAGGAGAACAGGTGTGTGAGTGGGTGAAATATGTCATTCTGCAAGTGCAATGGTTCAGGGGAGGAGAGGAATTTTGAGGTAGCCTCAAGTGGGGTTATTTGTTCAAGTCTTTTGCAACCTTTCATTAGTGCTTAGTTAGGAGAACCCATAATCTTCATCCTTAATATCAATTCCTACATTTTTCTGACTCATATTCTCTCATGAAATATAATCAGAAAATATTTTTCTCTTATTGACCTCTCAATACTAGAGCTAAATTCTCAAATATTTTGTAAAAGAGTACTTTGCCTAAGCATTCAAATCTAACTTGGAGAATGATCTCAAATGTAAAATTTGCTGCAGGGTGAGGTATTGAACTATCTAACATATTGGAAATATTTTTTAAAAATTTTGTTGTTTTCTTTGTTTCCTTTCTTTATTACTCCCTTGTCTGCCTCTGACAGAAGTTTAGATTGGGGCCTATATATTTAGAACTTATAACAAAAGTCTAAAATTTGCAAATGTAACTGATGGGGTTCAGGATAAGCTACCTCAAAATATGGAACTATGACATTTGAGGAAAAAAAAGTAAAAGAGAGCTGCTCTTACTTTCTTGCTTTTCTCACCCGAAGTAGGTGCCCTCCCTGTATTCAAAGAAAGGAACATCTTTAATGACACTGAGATGAAAGAATCTGTTCATTAACATTTGATCACAATCCATCTTATCCTCCAACCATATTTCTCCATAACAATTCCTTTATTCAACAAACTTAGCGTAGAAGTACATAGATTACCTTACTCTTTTGGGTCTTCATTTTTTTAAGGCTCCCACGTCACATACTTTTGTTAAATAAACTTGCATTTTTTTCTCTCATTGATCTGTCTTTTGTTATGAGATTTTAGCCATGAACCTAGTGATGGGTGAGAAAAGAAATGTTAATTTCCTCTATACAAGAAAAAATTTGAAGTCATGGATAGTGTGGAACATAAGGTAGTTATTTACAAAATTTTCAGGTTTTTTCTCTTCATATGTTTGTTTATTCTTTAAATTTTTCTAATATGTGTCTAAATGGTCTGGACAATTCAGTCAGTTCTATTGGTCAGTGAATTCATAGCTAGTTAATTTTGTCTGAATTTGTATGAATACACACATAGGACATGCTCAAATGCAAAATTGTATGCTTTTCAGCTAAGAGTTTGCAACTTCTGTATTGGTCAGAGTAAGATAATTGCCACATCCTAAATATTGACTGGTGTGTTCATCTGTTGTAGATACACAATGGATCATACTTGGCTTACTCATTCTTTCTCTCTCCACTTCTAGAACATTGCAGCCTAACTTGGATCCAATCTTTTGCACATTTGTCCTGAATTCATTTCATTGTAACTAAAGTATAACATATTTAATGTCAAATTCATACATTCTAATTGCACAGAACCAAAAACAGACTGGCCCCTATGTGCTTGTGAAACAAATACAACCAAATGTTTCCATTTGTGAGCTCCATATTAATGGAGAATCTGAAATATGTCTGAATGACAAAAAAATCTATGCTTTCAGAATTAAGATAGTCTTTTTTTAATTTACTAAGCTTATGATGGCAAATTTTGTTTGTTTAGAGTCTTGTTTTAAGCATTTCTTAGACTATATTCAATAAAAATTCTGTAGCTTGGTGTTTTCCAGGAAACTGATTAACAATAAAAATTAAACTTACTGGTCCAATTTCTTTGCCCAAACTAAAAGAAATTTCAAGATACAGAAAAAAGAAAGTACTATTTCTTCTTTTCTTTAATATTCTAAATCCTTATTCTGAAAGTAAGACCATAAAATTTGCACAACATAAGTATATATTTGGTCAAATATTAAGAACAAAAAACAAGCCTGACACTGATTTATGGAATTCTTTTTGTTTTGACATGACTAAGGGTGGAAAATGTTTATTTTGCTAAAAGTAATGACACCCATACCTAAAAAAGCATATGGACACCATTCTCAGAACTATAGGACTTTACTAAAAATCAAGTCTGTGACCCTGGCAACCAATCACTCAATCCATAATAGGTTTACTTCTTTTTCTCACAGTTTTTAAAAAAAATAACCATTTTTAGTTGTTTTTTTTCTGAATGTTGAGTTTGGTATCTGAATATGCCATTTCATAAGTACTGTTTTCCTTTATAGAATTGGACAGATATTTGAATTCAATTTTTTCTACTATTAAAATCAGAAACTTTGTGCTTGAGAGAGAGAGAGAATGCTTAGTCACTTTTCCTGATTTAAGTTCTTCATCTGTATGATGTCCAAGACTCTTGCCTTCTCCTGTTTGTGTGCTCATGAGTGTCGTTGCTGATGGCATACAGAAATGGAATATAAGGTACACTTCTTCTCACATATATGTTTTATAATACTTACAGCATAAATGGAGATTGAGGAAATAACTTTTAATTGCACTTTAAGGCAAAAAATAAATAAGAAAACAAATTAGTGGACTCAGGCAGTAGACTTCAAATGCTGTGCAGTATTTCCTATCTTTTTTTTTTTAGTGAGACTTTACTGAACAGGGTAGGTACCCTAAATTTTGTTCTGAAGATATATGAGTGAATTGTCACCTTAAACATATTTTCATACTATAAACGTTGTCTAATTATATCACTAAATGGTCTGTGATTGACAACATAACAAATGTTACTCTATCAGTTCCATATAATATTCCCCGTGGAAGACATGTAGTTTCCTGATTTATGCAGATCATGGACAATTTGGGGAATGCTATTTTGATATGAATTTTAATATCCAAATTAGGGTCTTTGGCATTTTTAGCAAATATTTATGGGAAGACAAGGATTAAATTATTTGTGATAGTCCCTGACATACCATCTTACACTGATTTTTTATTTTGTATAGTCAAATAATTATACATTTTTATCAACTAGTAGAAACCATGAATTTAATATGGTTTAAGTAAATACAAATTTCCCCAACAAACTTTGATGTTAGGATTTATATATCAGATTTTATTTGAAAATTTCTTTTTTTTTACATATTTCTACTGTTTTTTGATGATAATGATGTTTAAACTCAGAGCTTGGTGCTTGCCAGCCAGGTACTCTACAATTTGGGCCACACCTCTAGTCCTACATATTTTTAAATATATTCATATACTCTTGAGCAAAGAACAGTTCTCTTGGACGTAAAAATGCCCTCCTCTTTTTTGCAACAGTGCTTCTTCTAAGAGGAAGAAAGCACGCAGAGCACGAGGAACAGAATGCGTGCATGGCAAGATAAACCAAATCAAGAGTGATTTTGAATGACTCTTTTACCAATCATATATCCATTATTTGTGCATTAGCAGCTATACACACAGTATGATTTAAGAAATCCAAAATGTACAAACATGCTAAGAGAGAATTTTTCCCCAAAAAACTGAGTTAAGAAGAGAAGTTATACTTAAGGCATTCCCTAAGTTGCCATGATCTGAGTGCCTCATCCTGTGTCCAGCATGTTGTAAGGCTTTAATTCATTCATTTAATAAATATTTATTGAGCATGTACTATATCTAGATCCTGGTCAAGGTTCTGAGGGTACCAGAGTGAACACAACAGGGTAATTATATGTTCAGTAGTGAGTTGAATTGTGAATCACAAAATATAAACCCACTTGAATGCTGTGCAGCCTTATTTGTAATTTTGGTATTTACAGATGATAATAAGATAAGGTAAGGATGTGATCATCTTGGATTCCAGTGAGACCTAAATTCAATGATTTATGGCTTCCTTATTCCTTAATTCCTTAGGAATCTCCTTATTACAGACAGAAAAAAAAACTGCATTTCTCTGACACCTCCTCTTTCCAAATATCTGGTCTTACAGGCACGTGCTGCCACTATTAAGGAAAAGCAAGAGGGTTAGCAGAGGTAGAGGGGTACAAATGAGGCATCAATATGATCAACATATGCTATATGCATCTATACAAATGTCATGACACATTATCCTGTATAATTAATATATGCTAATAAAAAAATCAGAATTATTGTCCTACATGCTTTTAGAGACTTTATGTGGTTAGTGCTGTAGTCAGTATGACTACAATAAGCTGTTGGACTCACCAGATAATATTATCTAAAATTGATTAAGTATGTTTACTTATAGTGCATCTGCCACTTTCAGAGCTCAGTGTTCATTTCAAGGTCAGTTATTTCAGGTTGCAACAACCTTTATAGGCCATGATTTGGACATGGATACACTGTTCATCTAAAAGTTTAATAACTATGAAATATACATATTCAAATAATCCATTGATAATATACTATACAGAATTATGCTTCCTCAGTTGTCTTTGCCTGATGTTTTCTTTTCTTTCTTTTTCTTTTTTTAAAAGGTTGTCTTTATCTAGGCCAGGCTGGTCTTGAATTTATGATCCTACTGTTCCAGGTTCCCTAGTACTGAGATTATAGTCATGTGCAACCATGCCCAGCTCATGAATCATATTTTTAAAATCTTGTTTCTTCTAGTGATTTCTGCATGTGACTAATCAGTTACAAAGCATATATTTGACCAAATGCACTAGTTTTTTCTCAGAAATGTCAGTGTGTTTCTTTACCTAATATTTTGTCAGGCATATATTTTGTTTAAAAAGCACTTGCTCATATATATAGTTCTCTGATATCTTTCATATTCTTCTAAAGATAAGATGAAGGTGCTGAGTAAGGTCATCTATAATTCACATTTTGGAGAATAATTCTGTATCACTTGTCTTAGAAAGTAAACTAATTTGTCAGAAATAAAAGCAATAAAACTTAAACTAATTTTATCTCAGAAATTAGTACAGAGGATCAACCCATTTCATGGAATGCACAATGTTTGGCAGAAAATATACTGTTGTTCAAAATTTCAGAAATATTCTAAGCGTAGACACTACCCTCAGTTCTACAAGAGAGCAATGTACTTTAAATGCAAGTTACTGAAGGATGTCTGGCAAATCTTTCTATTTCTTCAACTCTGTTTTCTTGGTAGGAGGAAGGGCAGGGGCAGAACCTGGTGCAGGGAGAAACCAGGACTGTGTTACTTAAAATGCTAAATCACTTCGAGGGTCTAATACTAGGCAGAAGGTATCGGTTGCTCTGACCAGGTAAGAACAGATGGGGGATGGATTTTAGAGCTAAAGACACATCAGAGAAAGAAGGAAACAAATGTACTAGGAGCCACTTTTGTAGCTGTGGGCTTACAGCTGTGTGGCATATGTGTGTGCAGTGTGTGTTTGTGCAGATGTATGGTGATTGAGTATAACTGTATTGTAAGAAGTAAAATGGGGTGATATATGTGCTTCACCAAACCAATGGTCATGAACTTCAGGGTATTTTTATTTTTTGCATCCTCCCAGTTCACCCCAATATAGAAGTATCATTTACAAGTGGAGGAACTTCCTCCCAGTGGGCAGATATGACATGAAAAGACAAGGGATAAACATTTTAGAAAGGAGATTAGATGGATTCACACACTACATAAGGAATATGGCTAAAACACAGAAAACCTCACAAAAAGCTGGTCGAACAGAAGTTACAAGCAATATGGAGAATAAGCACACACTTTCACTTTCTCCATCCCATTATAAATAGCTTCAGAGGCAGAAATTATAGAAAGATGATAGATAGAAAGATAGATAGATAGATGATAGATGATAAATGTAGATGATAGGTAGATACATAGATGATAGATAAATATGGATGATACATAGATGACAGATCAATGATAGGTAGATAAGAGATAGAGAAATATAGATGATACATAGATGGTGATAGATAGATGAGAGAGAAGGGTGAAAGAACATTTAGACAGAAGACAATAGGCAACACAGGACTGGCATTACTGAAAAAAGAAAAAAAAGTCAAGGTAATAACTGTTCCACCTTACTGTCTGGAGCCAGGTTTCAGGCCACAGCATGGTAAAAATAAATAAAAATAGAAAATACCTAAGCATGGGTGGGAGTGTTTGAGAAGATAGTAGATCGTGACCTGAGTGCTTGAGAAGTTATTAGACAGTGTTCTGAGTCTAAAGTGAGATTTTGCAAGGTAGAGTAGTGAAAGAGGAAATACACAGAAAAGAAGATTTGGAGATCCACTGAAAAATTTCCTTGAGACTTTGGCAGATCTACTCATTGGTAGTGGGAAAAATTTCCCAGAGTCTAGGAAAAGAATCACTGAAAAATAGTAGGAAAGCAATAGGTTGAATAATTCCTGGAGTAGAAACATAGATAAGAACAGTTTTGTCCAACCAGATGGAAAAACCTTGAAATGTAGGAGACAAAGTATAGTTTCGAAAAAAATCACATCTAAGAAGTTGATATAACTTAGCTCCATATAAAAAACTACTTTGCATCTGCCAAACCTAAGCTTCAAAGTAAGTTTCAAAGGAACAATACTTAATTAAGTATAACCTGTGTGCCAGAAGAAAACTCAGCTATTTAAAATGCTACAGTAGTGGGATTTTCCCCTCTCCCCCGCTCAGTTTCAGGCAGGTCCCTTATCACTGATTTTGTTGAAGAAAAGACATATGCATAATAAGAAAGACAAAGCATTTTTGCTAGTTGAGTTAAGGACAGCTATACAGAAAGATTCCTACTATTGCTTGGGAGGGGAGAAGGGTGGGGTGGGGGGAGGGTGGAGAAATGACCCAAACAATGTATGCAAATGTGAATAAATGAACAAAAAAATAAATAAACAACAACAACAAAAATAAAAAAGAAAAGATTTTTGTAAAAATATCCAGTGTGGTAGTATTGCCCTACAATTGGTATTTTGGGAAGCATAAAGAATAAAATGAGAAAATACTCATTAAATAAATAAATAAATAAATAAATAAAATGCTACAGTAAAATCCAGCACTCAAACATTTAAAATCCATTACTTCCAGCATAGAAACCAAAATTACCAGGTATGTAGAGAAACAGCAAACTATAACCAGGAGAAAAAAAAAAAAAAACTAAATAGACTTAAATGTAACAGCCATGATGGAATTAGTAGACCATGAACTAAAAAGAGCACTTAAAAATCTTATGAATATGGTCAGGGATGTCAAAAGCAACATAAACACATCAAAAAGAAAGGAAGATATGTGGACACTCTAGACATAAAAAATATCATTATCTGGAGTGAAAAACACATTGAGTGGAATTCATAGTAGATTAGATACTGAAGAAGAAAAGGTAAATGAACTTGAAAACAAAAATAAAATGATCTCCCCAATAAAGCACAAAGTAAAAGTACATCAGAAAAATAAACAGCAATAATTAGCCAGAATGATGCTTCTAAAATGCAAATCAGTTCATCTCACTCTCATTTTTAGAAGGAGAAGGAGACAGCAAGAGAGGATAGATGGAAGGGGTAGAGAGAAGAAGAGCGAGGCGAGCACGAGAGAGAAACAGACAAATACTAAGAGTCTGTCTGAAAGAATGGCATGAAGTCTCAACTCAGGCAATACCATAGATTGCACATGGTGTGGTATAGATTAAAAGTGAAAATCCAAATGATGTTATAAATTTATTAAAATTTAAGATTTAAATATTTACCTTCTCATGCATGCTTTTTATTAGATCTTTATATGTGACAATTTCTATTTTAAAAACTCTAATATTGGTTCCTCATTTCTACACCATTATTTAGGTTAAAAGTTTTTTCAGACATTGACTTTTGTAAAATGCTGCACATACTCATAAACACGACAATTTATGTAGTTACTAAATTAGTTATCAGGAAAGGAAATTGAAAAATTTAGATATTGTTCCAAAAAAAGCAATATGCATTTGTAAGAATTTTGTATTCATAGGCATTTTACAAGAATTTGTGGGAAAATGAGTAGAGCTAGATTATCAACCACTTTATTTCAAATGTTGGTTGAGCCTGGATAACAACTAATGAATGTCCCTGAAAGAGAACATTTGTCTCAAGTTGTTTATTGGTGAATAAGATTATTTAGTTTGGTTCAGTCATTTATTTTTGTTCTGTCAGCACCTACCCCCTTCCCCTGGACCTTAGAATAAGAAAGCCACATGGAGTGAAGTAGGAAGCCCCTTCAATCTACAACCAACATGAAATATGAGGGAAAAAAAGGAATGTTTGCTATGCAGTATAAACTGACAAAATGTAAAAATTAAATTAGTTCATGTATACATACATACATATATACATGTTTCTTATTTTGCTTCTTCTGAAAAAATTTTTGGTGTCCTTGATATTTTTAACAAGTTGAAGCTATTCTGGGCTTTAACCACCTAGACTTCACTGTGGCAGTTTTGTGCAACTCTTTTATGTTCATTCTCTGTCTCAACTTCCATCTATTCTAGACGTGCTTTTAAAATCTGAATTCTTTGGAGCTACTCCCCTAGGCAACTTCACTGGTCTCTTCAAAGGCACTCTCTGTTGATGGCTCACTGGGACCACTTGCTGTTGTAGGTAGACTCAAGATTTTATACTTGTGAGAGATCCAAACCAGACTGAACTGCTTCCCATTTTGTTTTAGCCTTGGAATCTTTTCCTGAAATTTGTAATGTCTGCATTTCTTAAATCTAGAGTAGTCACCTGATAAACTAAAAACCCTCTATTTTTACAAAATCAGAGATTGCAAGATGACATGGGCAATTTTCCTTTCAATGTTTCTAATTTTCCCTATTTAGCCAATTCTTTATGTTTGGCTAAAGGAACATTCAACAAAATAGATTTCTCATCATTTCCTGTGTTTCTTGACAGACATAACCAAGACCAAGCATTTACACAATGAAATTTCTTAGCATATGGAGATTCATATAACTCTCTAAGTCATCTTCACTGTATTGTGATTATTCCATTTTTTGATCTGTATGTCTTAGTCTAAGCTTTCAGAAACTAGAACTATGGTGAAAAGGAGGTTTGGTATCAGATGATATTTTCATTATTATAGTGACAATATAAAAAAAACAGGCAAATTATCATACCAGAAACTTCTGAGTTTCTAAAAATATCATAATGGATTAATAAGGATGAAAGATCTTTACATTTATCATTAATATACTATATTCTTCCAAAATGGAATTTATAACAATTATAATGGTATATTTTATTAGAATAAAAGATAGTAGTGTTACGGAACGGATGCCCTATACATTGTTTTGTTTTCACTCTAATATTACTCAAGGACCTAAAATGCAGTATGTGTTCAAAATGATTGTTCACTAGGTTACAAACATTACTGCCTTTGGTAGGGTTGTGTTCCTATATCTCTAAACTAACATGTGGCAGGGATAGGGCAAGAATAAAGGAATGCATGAACAGGGTTAGGTGTGTCACACGCTTTATCCTTGACCCCATCAGTGCATATTGCATCTGCCATGAGTGGAGAAGAGTTGGTGTCTTCCAGAATCCAATCCTTAGGCAAAGATCCAAGTACAAATAATTTCATTGGGTAGCAATCCAAGGAAGCACTATGGAGGAGTGATGAAGGTAGACATGAACAGAAGGTGATAAGTTGCAATAATCAATCAAGAAAGTCCACTATGGGTAACTGTAGCCTAATCTATTCATTTTGTAAAACTCTGATCATCCAAACTAGGAGAGCCAGGGAATTTATACAACCTTCTATCAGTTATTGAAACACACTTCTGAAGAAATTAATTCCCTAGCACTTTTGCCCTGCCAGATTTTCAGAAAGAGTAATCTCTGGAGAGCAGAGAGGCCCCTCACCAGGAGGTGTCAATTCTGGCATTAAACTGGTAAAATAGGAGGAGACATGTCACAGGCATCGATTGTATCTACTGCAGGTGGCCCGCTCAAAGCAAAAATGTAGTTTAGTTGCCTCAGTAAGGAGAATGAATCCTGGACAGCAAAACAGCAAAGAAGGAAACACATTGCCTTTCTGCGCTAAACACCTGAACTGGACCTTTGCTGTCAGTTATAAAGCAAATGCCAACCCTATTTGTTCCCTTGGAGAAACCCATGACATAATCATTGACCTCAGTACAGATGCTCTTTAACTAGTGAATCAAGTGTTGACTTTCATAATGTTGTGATAAGTGGAACTTACATTCTTCTCAAAGGAATCAGAGTTCTTTGCATTTCCTTTTTAGTCATGGTGAATGTGAATTCCCAGAAGAATAGGAATACTTGGAATTCTGCCTTCAAAAGAGGGTAGGGTTCAAAGTCATCTTCCTGAAAGTGTTGGCAGTAGTCCATGCACAGGTGGACACTCATGATAGAATGAAAAAATCTTCTGCAGGCCAGGTCTAATCTTAGAATCAGTCTTATGATGACAAAAGTAATTGCTAGTTGTTTTTAGTGTTTATAAACATCAGACACAGTAATCTATTACTGAATTTTATACTCTTGTGTAAGGTAAACATTATTTTTATTCTCATTTGTATTAGTTTTCTATGATTATAGCAACAGATTACCAGGAACATAACCACATAAACCAATAAAAGTTTACCACTTTATAGGTCTCTGGGTCATATTGGCTAGGCAAAATCTGTTTCCTTTACCATTAATGGTCTCAGCAGAAATTAATTCCTTCTAGTTATAAGACTGAGGTCTCCATTTCCCATACTGTCAGTTGAGAGCAATTCCCAGCTTTTGGAAGCCAAGTATTTTCTGGTTCTGGCCATCTTCTTCTCTATGTAAATCAAGTCATGGTGGGTTGAAGCCTACTTGTGTTTTCAATCTCACCTGCCTTTCCTTCCTTTGTGCTTTTCTGCTTAACTATTCTTCCTTCTTCTTTCTTTCTCTCTTTTTTTTGGACAGTGCTAGATTTGAACTCAGGGCCTGTAGTTGTTAGGCAGGTAATCTACCACAGGATCCATGCTGCTAGTCATTTTGCTTTAGGTATACTTCAAATAGTGCCTCATTTTAACACCTGGATCATGGTACTTCTATTTACCCTTCAATGTGTAGCTGGGATAACAGACATGCCCCACAATGCCCAGTTTTATTGGTTAAGATAGGATCTCATGAACATTTTGCTCAGACTTGCACCTCTTAAGTAGCTAAGATTACAGGCATGACCCAACTCACCCAGTTACCTCTTTCATTTTTAAAGGCCCACGTTTACCATCAGATCTACCCAGATAAACCAAAATAATCTCCATACTCTAAGGTCCATAACCTCAATTCCATCTGCAAGGTTTCTTTTGACATATACCATGACATATTTACAACTTCTTGAGTCTCATGAATGGACATCTTTGGAAGATGATGACATAGAACTCTTTTTCCTCCAATGATATTTTTATCTACTTAGTTACCTAAACTGAAATCAAGCTCTACTGACCCTACCCCAAAAGATCCAAGGAATGCATTGCCTCTCTATTCCCAACTGTCACGTTATTACTTGAAGTCATCTCACTTGGATTACCAACACATCCTCATAAATTCAGATTAGCTTTAAATCTCCATTCCATGACCAAACTTTTCCTTCTAAATTATTCAACTGATCATGTCATTCTATTGCAAAAGTCCTTCAATGTGCCTCCAATTGCTTTAGTGTACAATTCAAGACCCTTCCAACCTCATTTCAATTACACTTGGGATTCAATAGACCTGGTTCAATGCTCCAGTTCTACTACTTAATAACTAGATGGCATTGGGAAATTCTCTTATCTCTAAATACAACTTCCTGATCCATATAAGTGAGACAGTACAGGATTTTAGCAAGGGTTTGAAAGACTGGTACCTAGGAAGTGTTTAATAAGCTGTAGTTATCACAGTAAACTTCACAATCTCTTTCTCCCACACTGCTCACTATGCAACCAAGACTCTATCTTATCTGGACCACCATGTCTGTCCTCAGGAAGATTCACACACTCTCATATGTCGAAACTGATGCCCATGTAACTTCCTTTAATTAAAAACCTTTCTTCCCACATTTTAAGCCTAGCAAAATTCTGTTTATCCTTTAAAACACAACTCAAAGTTTGCCATCTCTGGAAGGTTGCCTGATGGCCCGTGTTCTAATGATTCACCTCTACCTGCACACTACTGTGGCACTATTTTTCAAACAATTCAAGTATTGCATAAATATGCTTTTTATCATCAAGAAAGTGAGCTTCTTGAGACCAGCCCTGATGTTGGACTCATTAAGATTTTATCTCTCCCAAGTGCAATGCTGGACATGTGGTGGGTGCTGAGCAAATTTTTGAGAAATCAATTGACATAACAGTACTTAAAGGCAAAGTGCTGATTCTAGCCTGCTACACTGTCCCTTGGTCCTCCAAATTAATGTAATATTATTATTCATAGTATTTATTGTTACTATTATTATAAATATCTTGGAATTACTTTTTGAAAGATAGTAGACCAAATATTCACCAGTTATGACTTTCCTGAGATCCCTGAAAAAGTGATTTCAATATTTTATTCATTTTTTCTTCACCAGACAAAATGCTTACATTAAAAATGTATGTATGTATATAAATATGAATAGTGGCACTCTTATGAACAAGCCTATGATAAAAGGAAGTTAGATAGCAGAAGGATTTGGGTTAGAAAATACATTTAAAAAGTAAGCTTCTAAAGGAGTTATTTTAAACAACAGTAACAGGGAAAAATTATTGCAAACAAATGAAAAATACCTCTCTACTGTCCCTCTAATGGATATACTTTAAAGAAAGCCAAAGGGAATTTTAAACTCCACATACATTTTATGAACATTCAAATGAATATCTATGACTATCTCAAGTGCATTTGAATAAAAAATAGAACAATTTTTATATTCCAAGTTGAATTATTAGGTAAAAATATTCAGTTATCAGATAGTTAATTAAGTGGAACTGACTGTATTCATTAAAATATTTGTTCCAAACAAATGTATTTAACATTCAGATATTATGCAGAATAGGTGACAATTGCATATCTCCATGGAGATCAATAATGGGATTCAGATCATTGTGTAAAGAGTCTGCAAGTTTAATGCAGAGAGAATGTCATTATTATTTCTCTCTTAATGATGGTCATTATGCACAAACACTGATTGAATTCCATTTGTTACCTGCATTTGAGCTGAGAGGAATAATTACAATTTAAGTGTCTCCATTAAAATTCATAAAAGAATATGAATGCAAAAATTATACTTGAAACTGACAAAATATACTTTGAGGATATAAATTGTGTTTTCTGATAGGCCTCTTAAAAGTATTAAAAATAGCTTCATTTTAATAAGATGACATGTAAAGATCATGTGTTATCCTCACCTTTATGTTAATTTTAATGCTGCAATACATGACTAATAATAAAAAAGTAAAGAAATTACTTTTTAAAAGTAAAATCAATTAAACAATGTGCCAGTTATCACTAGCACTTTTGAAGACTGTGATAGTCAACTTTTTCTTTTGGTTTTTAATTTCTGTATAGTATTAAATGTATATTTTATCATTGTTTATATTGGTGATATTTTCCTACCACTTATCACTGTGGGTAGCAAACAGGTACACAGTTTGAACATAAGTTAAATATACTGTGTACTATATCATTCTTTTTGCATATATTTCTTTTGACCTATTGTGCACTGCCCAGTAGCTATAATTTGACATGAATATGGTTACTGCTTTATGAGTCATACCAACCCATAGTTTTCAGTTGATGAATCTGCATTTTCCAAAGTAAAATGAAGCAGCCTAAGATGCCATGTAGGACTTGTTGGTCCTTCGAAGTCTTGTGTCTTAGTGACTTGTGAGCATTCTCCAAGCCCGATGAGAGAAGGTTAAACACTGACTGCTACATCAGCCATAGGAGACTAAGAACAGTGGTGTT